>NC_141607.1:19801272-20101272 GCF_047967505.1 Dipteris shenzhenensis
GAGAACCAAGATGAATATCTTTTCCCTATACTAGGGAAATATCTGCAATCTCAAATAACTCAAACACCGTGGGCAAATAAACTAGCATATGCCCCAACAAAATTTAAAAGGCATAGAAAGCTCCTTGGTTAGATTTCTGCTGCATGAAGAGATCAGCTAGTCCCTGTAAGCCACTCCCAATCTGTATTTATGATCTGTGCTGCAACCACCCCAGAAACAGCAATGATGCCTAGACCATCAGGCCCAAATCCTGCCTCCAATTCCTTCGATATGTTAGTGTTCTTGTATGGCAAATAGTGAGCCAGCTGCAATTGATGAGGGGTTTTCAGCTTCAAGAGAGACAAAGAGCTGAAGCTAAGTCTATTGCACATAGCTCTGCGGACTACCAGGCCCAATAGCTGAGCCCACAACTAGCAAAGCCATTTGACTATTGTAACGCACGAACTTTGCGAAGTAATTGACCTACGATTCGAACGCCAACAACCATATGATGTTCCGCTCCAGCCTTTGGTATTACCCAAAGCTCCGCTAGCCAGTCACGATGCCATCTAGTAGACTGTGTGCTCTTGCAATCTTGCCTAATGACCGCCATCAACCCATAGGTCACATTGATTGAATTACCAGATAGAATTATATGAACTGCTCACGGACTCTCTCTAGCACCGTACAAAGGCAAGAATCATCAGCGCACCGCTTACCACCAAACTACCGTACGTAAGTACTAGCCCCGACTACCAACGGAATCACGATACATACAATTGCAAATCTAGCTTGTGCTCACAGGCCCTTGTAATCTCGTCTTCCACGTCTTCAGATCAATGACGAAAGATAACACCAAATCCCTCCAATCTCAATTCATCGTTAGTCTGTCAACTTGACGTGCAGCTTCAAACCACGACAATCACCAAACACTCTGCTTTGATACCAAAATATTACGATCACATTCTTTAACTCGCTTCACATCATCAGTTTAACAGTCTATCACGGGGCAGGCACACAGAATTTCCTCTAGCCAACCTTGGTGGTAGCAAAACTCTAGAATAGTCCACATACATGAAGGCTCTAGCTTGCAGATTCCACCAAGCCCCAGTATGCCACATGTCTACATTTGAGGGCATCTCCTCAATGCATCATTTACCCCTCTCTTGGGATAACATTGAAATCATTTGCCCCTTGGCACATTTAATGCATTTAGACCCCTTAGCCTTAGATCCACCTAGTCTTGTGCCATGTCACTCTCACCAAGGACCTTGATCTTACTTCCTTTTTGATCATTTACGTGAAGCCCAAACAAATATAATACAAACATTGATCTTTTATTGGAAAATGTCGACTGACCCTTCCGAGGTCATGTTGCCTCAACTTGAGCGTAACATGCAGCCCGTCCTTTTTCTCATCCAGCCTTCAAACCTTTTTTGGCAGTCTCTCTTGGCAATCCCACGTACCTTCATGCATGCCCACGTTGTTTGTTCTAGATGAATCTAGCCATGTCACCAGTGCATTAAACCACTCTAAAATTTTTTCCCGAAATCACACCCCAAGCATTAATTGGACCACAATTCTAGGCTTAGGCTCACACATCATTGCCAACATTTAACGTCCGATTGCTCACAGACCAACCACATAATCTACCTATCCCTGATACACATGAAATTTACATGACACCTCGAATACAAGAAGGAAACTACTCCCGTCATCATAACATATGACGTTAGGAACATGCATGAAAAACACATACTTGTAACCACACATGCACATTGGATACTTGCTCTGGGAACCCCTGGTACATCCACATTCCATTTCTTTATAACTTCCCACTGTTCCTGCAAAAATATTTACATTACTCACAAAATTTACATCAGTAGAGTTCAAATTTCTTAAAAAACATGGCTTCTTTGTGGTTAACTGCCCATCTCAATGCTATGTGTATGTACAAGTGTTTATCTTCCCTTATCTACAGAGTGCATCTTTCCACTGCTTTTTTTGTCTTATCATATTGCCAGAATACAAGGCTGCATGTATTCATGCCTCGCAGCTTGAAGAAAACATGGATAGTAATTCTTCAGAGAAGTCTTCATCCAAGAGATCCTTCAGTGTGTCTTTCACTAGCATCACTGGGTCATAGGTACTCACTTGCATAATTCTTACCAAGTATTTCTTCAATCTCAATCTATTTACTCTGTACTTGTGTAGACTACCATCAAGATTCTGCAACTGATATGATCCATTTGAAAACATCTCCTTCACTTTAAACGGGCCCTCCCACTTGGTCACAAATCTTGTCTTGAAAGTATGATCCAATTTGATATCATATTTAAGAATCAGATCTCTAATCATGATTCTTTTATCCTTGTATTTCCTATTTACCCTCTATTGATTTCTTTCTTGAGACAAGACATAATGCTCCACTGATTTGATTTTGTCCTTCTAGGCTTCTTGCATATCCAACAACCTATTTTCATACATTTCATTGGGTTTGTCATCCAACTTCATGAGCGTTTGAAGGGCTTGAATCTCCACTTCCAATGGCAATAAAGCTTCCTTCCCGTAGATCAAATGATAAGGAGAAAACTTAGTTTCTTCCTTCATAGCAATGCGATATGCCCAGAAAGCCCATGATCTGCCAAGTCCTAACTCATCTCAAAGACTCTCATCATCTTTCCCATTATCCCTTTAAGCTCACCATTAAAATACTCATCCATGGCATTACATTGTGGATAGTGTGGAGTGGCATACCTGTGCTTAATTTTTAGCTTATCACACAGAAGATCCACTAATTCACTCCTAAACCCTGGTTCTCTATTTGAGACTATTTCTAGAGTTACATCAAAACGACATCAAATTTCCTCATAACTGAACTTACACACCGTCTTTGCATTTACAGCCTTCACAATATTTGCCTCTCCTCATCTAGATAGATAATCTATTGCCGTCAATGAGTAACAATTCCCTCTTGCTGTCATAGGCATGGGTCCTATCGCGTGCACACCTCACTTTTCGAAAATATTTAAAGCAATTAGAACATTCCTTAATTCCGGATAAATAACTCTATTCTCCATTTGCTGACATTGGTGACAAAATCTACACTAGTGTCTCACATCCCGTTGGAGAGATGGCCGTATGTAACCTTCAGTTAGAATCTTCTTTAGCATAGTTTTGAAAGCAAAATGATCACCACAAACTCCTTCATGATTTGCCTCAAGTATATGTAAAATCTCCTGTTGCATTGGTATCCTTCTGAGTATCATGTCAATACCTTGCATGTAAAGAACATCATTTATCAAGTGATAAGGTTGATAAGGCAATTGTTTTATGCTTGGAGCTTCACGCATCTCTTGGTTCAGCAAGAAGCAGCCTACAGTGGCCACATCCAGTTGTGAAAGAAAGAAAGAAAAAAAGAAAGAAAGAAATTTTATTAGAGTCTTCGGAAGACTGATGGGTCTATGAGATTGAAAAAAAACCTGATACAAATCACAGTAAGGGTGGAGCTACTAAACGAGTATCATCACCCGTGTTGAGTCTTAAGTTTGATCATACATAATCAAATACATCTGAGTGACAATGAAAAGAAAAAAAGACTGGAGCAGGAGCAGAATCCTCCGTATGTCATGTCGCCCTGGTTGGTGCATAGCCGGTGATGGAACGTTGGCGTCTGTTAAGGGGTGCTGTGCGTCTCGGTCTCCTAGAGGAGGCTCGATGCAAGACCAGAGCCATCGTGACTCCCGTGGGGCGTGCCCCAGGTCTAAACAATGACGGGAGGTCCCCTAGAGTGATCTGTGTGTCCCCTCGATGCCTCGTGTGTCGTGCTATGGTCGTCGGGGTCTCTATCACGTATGTGTCTAGAGACTAGACGATCAATATCACTCGATGGGAAGAACTCTGTGATTCTGCTTTGAGAGGTGTCTGGTGGTGTGGCCAAGCCCCGTCGCCTGAGTAAGTACTCTCTGTGTCAGACCCACTCATGAATGAAGGCCGCTAGGCATCTCTGATCTGGGTAGGTGAGGAATATGGAAAGGAGCTCGAATCCGTCTCTGAAGAGACAGTGGTAGCGACCTCGGATCTCGTAGTATACTGGGCACCTGAAAATAAAATACTTCTCCGACTCGACCTCCTAGCAGTCGCACAATGTGCATATGCGATGCTCCCTAGGAATCCCCTTTGCTCTGCCGCTCTTTATGTGGAGGCGGTGTGACGATACCCGAAACTCTCCGATGGAGATCCGTAGTGAGTGAGGCATGTGAAGCTCAGTGTACCCCGGTGGCGTGATGAATCCCTCCTCCGAAATACGAAGACAATGATCTTTGTAGAAGCTCAGCTTCACTGGAAGCTCCCTTGGCTCCAACCAGGTCCTGAAGGTGTGTAGCTGTAGGAGATCCTCTCGAATGACTTGGTTGCTGTGTGGCCCGATCGGGATGGTGTGTGGGAGTATCGGAGGGGCATCCAAACTGTACTGAAAAGGAGATATCCAATCGATGTGAAACCCCAGTCTCACAAACCATTTGTGAGTCCGTGCATATCAGCCTCGCTCGTCTCCCTCTGCTGCCAACCTCATGGAGGAATCGAGAGCCAACCATGGCAACCTCTGTCTCTTTGATGTGCAGTCCCCATATGATCTAACCCGCTGTAGATATGTGATGGTCTGAAAGGTTGCATCTAGCTGGAGTGGAGAAGCACCAAACTCGGCCTGAATGATATGATGTGATACAGATGGTTTCCCCCGAATCATTCGTGAGAGCATAAGGATCTGCAGGCGCTCCACTCATGTCCACTCTACATCTGACATGTCAGGTCTCCAACAAGGGTTGTCATACATACCGGTTGGTCGGACTAAGGAGTCGAAGAGAAGAGCCTTGGTCTGAGGGTCCTGGAAGTGGGAGTGGAAGCACTGAGTCTCTAACTGAGCCAATGAGGCATATCCCCTGCTTAGTTTGGTCTGCATTGTTGGTCTCATCGTGAAGGTCGGGTCGGAGAAGATGACCCCCAAGTAAGTGTATAAGGATATGATCTCAATTGGTGACCCACCGAAAGTGAACTGCGTCCGATGCATGTTTGCTCGAGAGGTGTTAAAGATCATGACCTTGGTCTTGCCAAGGTTGACCTCCAAATCATGGGATAAACAAAAAGCCTGCAGTGCGTCCAGGTGTCGCTGGAGCCCCTCGGGTGTCGATGATAAGAGTGCCACGTCATTTGCATAAAGAAGAATCTTGATGATGATCTCGACAAGTGAGCAACCGGTCCCTTCGGAAGTCCCCATGAAAGTCTCAAGCTCATCGATGTAGAGGCCAAATAGGGTTTTGGTGATAAGGGACAACCCTGTTTGACCGCTATGGTGCTCAAGATCTCATCTGTCCAACCTGCATCTGTCCGAACTCTGCCTGAGACTCTCTCATGAAGTGCCATGACTGCCCATATGATCTCCTAGTCAAATCCCAGTGCCTGTAGGCGTGTGATGAGTCGAGCTCGAGGTACTGTGTCAAAGGCTTTGCGAAAATTCACAAAGCAGTAATATACCCTCTCCTTCCGTGATCTGGCCTCCTCTATGACACTCCTGAGTGTGAGTATGTGATCCATAGTCCCATGGTCTCTCCTGAAACCGGCCTGACCCTCTGCTCTGAGCCCTCTCATCTCTGCGAACAGGTTGACCGAAGCATCCAATATTGCTGTATAGATCTTGGACATCACATGTCCAATCATGATAGTCCTGTAGTTACTTGGGTCCATGGGATCCCCTGCCTTGTGGATGGGGGTGATGGTGTTGAGTGTCCAAGTGTGGGGGAAGCCAAGGCAAACATCGTCATTGAATAGCTTTGCTAGGATTGGGGCTAACGTGTGGATCCCATATGCGATAAACTCAGTGCATAGCCCCTCATGGTCCTTAGCTCGGCCATTGTGCAGTTTCAATGTGGCATCCTTGACTCCCCCTCTGGTGAACACGTGCAAGTGGTGGGGCGATGTGTGTGTATGAGATCTGGAGTAGGCTAGTGTGGGACATCATAAAGATGGCGTGCATACGTATGCCAAACTGTCGTGTCGGTGAGGGGTGATGGAGATGTACGCTCAAGGAATCTTCGCCAAAATTCCTTAGAGTTGCTGTTGTACAAGATGTTCAGCAGCTCCTCCTAGTTTTGATGAAGAAATGCTTGCTTCTTCCGACGTACGAGACGTCGATACTTGCGTACCGTGTCTGGTGTGTTCGGGAGGTGACACCTGGTGTCATGTCGGAGTTGTTGGCAAAAAGCCTTGCACTCCGCATCGTACTAGTTGTTGCAGGGTACAGAACCAAGAGGTGGTGGTCTAGTGGACCGTGTGGTGTGGGGAAAGACTTGGAGGGCAGCCTCGTGGAGTGTGCGACTAACCAAGGCAGCACGGTTCTCTATGAGTGGTATGTGATCGATGTAGGTTAGGAGTCTATTTAGGCATCCAGAGTAGGCAGGGGAGAGGCTATGATCAAAGTGTATGTCGTGGTAGGTGCCGTGCGTCATATGTGGTGTGTATGGTGTGGCTAAGCGTGAGGTGGCGATAGTGAAGAATAGATATGTGTGATCAGCTCTTGGAGGGAGTGGTGCTACGGTGAAGTCGGTGATACGTGAGGTGAAGGTAGGGGATCCCATGATGTAATCTACTACACTAGTGGCTCCCCCATGTGGGAAACAAGTAAAACCACTTGAGGAGGGCCATAGATCAAGCTCGTTGTAGATGATGAGATCATGCATCTTGCCCAGGTCAAGGAGTGCGTGTCCATATGGTGTAACAGGCTCGTGTCGGTCCGATGAGATCCTGGTCATACTTGCTCCGTCTAGGTCCATGTCTGGTAGCATGATAGAGTCGTCTCGGAAGTCCAGGAGTGGTGCCTGGCGCGTGCTCATCCTGGCGTTGAAGTCCCCAATAAGGAGAACTTCCCCGTGAGCTGAAAGGTCCAGGATATCCGGATGTAAGGGTTGCATATGGCGATGTCTCACCCTCCTCTCGCGAAACTGTGGCGAAGTGGGATGTGTCTGGCGAGAAGTAGCATATTAATGAAAAGGTCATGAGTGGCCGTGCGTTGGATCCGGATCCACATGAATCGGAGTGTGCGTCCTTTCTCTCAACGGAGATGGCTCCAGCGAGGGAAGACCTATACAATACTGTGACCCCGCTTGATCCTCGAACTCATCCTGTATCCCTCGTCTCATCTTTGAAGGCTGACTCCCATGTGTAGCCACTGACTATTGGTAGTGGACGCTCTGGGCTCTAGTGTGTCTCAGTGTAAAAGACTATGTCTCGTCCTGTGTAAGATTCCGAGAAGTTCCCTAGGTTTGACCATAAGGTACCATTACAGTTCCAAATGGTGTAGGCTAGGGTCTCGGAAACCTGAGTCTCATAGCCCCCGTCCCCCTAGGGGGCACGGGTGGGAGCCCGACGAGTACCGGTCAACAACCTACCGTCTCGGACTACGGTCCATTTTCCCTCCTTGCGGGCAACATCTTGTTGCTGGAGAAGAACTTGGCGCTCCTCAATCTGTAGTGGTGTCAAATCCTCATCCATGGATAGGGTGGGATGCTCTCGTAGAGTGGTTGGACGTCGGAGTATCGCTAGTTGAGCATGTGAATCTGTGAAGCGGATGACTAGGGGTTGTTCTCGGTTGGGGTCTCTCCCAACACGCCATGCCCCCTCTATGCTGTGGTCGGGGACCGCCATGGTGGTGGTCACAAAGGTGATCGCCTCCGCCATGGGCGTCGTCGTGGTGCTGGTGCTGTCTTGCGTGATCCCTCGTATCCGGATGTTGAGGGCCTTTAAAGCCCTTTGCTGCTGCTCCTGTATGGTGGCTGAAATGGTTGCCTTTAAGGGCTCCCGTTTCGCCACGTCCACCCATCTAGTCATCTCTGCTATAGCTGACTGAATCGTGGCTATCTATGCCTCCATCTCTATGACTGGGGTCCCTCCAGGCGTTGCTCTCAGGGTCCTGAGCTCCTCTCGGAGCTGTGTGATGTCGTGTCTGAGCCCCTGGATAAGGGTGCCTTGCTTGTGTATAATGCGGACCTGCTCTTGGGTGTATCGGGCCTGCTCCTGAGTGTAATGTGTCAAATCTGCCTGATGGGCCCGGATGTTGTGTATCTCAGCCAATAGGGAGTCTCAAGCATCTGGTGGGGGCCTAAGATATCCTGGTTCGGGTGGGAATTGGATCTTGAGACGGGTTGGAATGAAGGTGGGCTGACATTGTATTGAGCGTGGGGACAACGTGATATGGGCGGGGGAGTGGTGTGTAGGAGTAGCGAGGCTGGACGAGGCAATGAAGGGTGGCTAACTCAAAGGTAGAGGGGATACGAGGGAGAAGTACTGTGGAGCCGTGGTTGATGGGGCTAGTCCTGGTGGGAATTGGATCTCGAGACGGGTTGGAATGAAGGTGGGCTGATGTTGTACTGAGCGTGGGGACAACGTGATCTGGGCGAGGGAGTGGTGTGTTGGAGTAGCGAGGCTGGACGAGGCAATGAAGGGTGGTTGACTGAGAGGTAGAGGGGATACGAGGGAGAAGTACTGTGGAGCCGTGGTTCATGGGGCTACTAGGGAGGAGGCCTATGATGATGATGCAGGAGAGGGGGGAGGGGAGAGGTGGCATAGATGATGAGGTGGATGTGGATGATGGTGGTAATCATAGAGGTCGAGGCTGTGGTGAGCGGCATGGCCTTTGGGTGGGTCTCTTTCTTTTGGGTCGCGGTGCTGTCCACTGTCAAACCGCTCCGGTTGCTGCGTTTGTTGAAGTCTTCCAGGTTGAGTTGCTTTTGTGTTTTTCCCTTGTCACTGTTCCCCTTCCCCAACTCCTCATGTATGCATACTTGGACCGAAGGGTCTCTCGCCTAAGTGAGTCCCCTGTCCTCTTCCCGCTTTGTCCTACATTATGGGGGAGAGAAGGCAGCGGGGAGGCAGTGGGTGAAGGAGTTGCCGGCTGGTGGGGTGCAGGAGGGCAGAGCTGCAACAGAAGGGGAGGATCGGAAGAGGCAGCGGGCGACGGGAGAGGCAATTGTAGGGAGGCTAGGAGGGAGCTGTAGGGGGCGAGTCTAGGTGGGTAGGGAGGGAGTGAGGCTAGGCAGGTGAGGGCGGAGCAGCGGGTAGGGAGGGAGTGAGGCTAGGTGGGTGAGGGCAGAGCAGAGCTGGAGAGAGAGAGAGAGAGAGAGAGAGAGAGAGAGAGAGAGAGAGAGAGAGAGAGCCCGATGAAGGGGGTTGCAAGGCAAGGCTGCTGGGGCGGAGCTGCAGCTAGGCGATGGGGCTGGAGGTCGAGCGGGAGCAGCAGAGCGGGGAGAGTTGGAGGCTGGCGGAGTAGTCTGTAGGAAGCCTCACAATGGAAAACCAGCTAGAGTAGCTGAAGAGTACAGAGCAACTTTCACAGCTACAGTAGAGTGCATTTGGTGTCACGGGGACGTGATGGCGAAGTGATTAAACTAACTGCCACAGAATTTGGCCTAGGGGTGCCAGGCCAGGGGCATTAATTAATGTCCAAAGGGTACCTATTATTCAATGTGCAACAAGTGCAACTCCTAGTGCTATTAGCTTGGTCCTATTCTCTAGGGTCATTGATTTTGTTCACTAGGGTCATATTTTAAAAATTGACCCACTAGAGGTCCTATTTACTAGGGTCATGACTTAAAAAGTGACCCCCTAGGGGCATTAAATTCCCACGTCCAATTTGCCATGTGTCCTGAGTGTGTGCATGCTTGGGCTCTATGCTTGACTTGTGGTGCCTGTGTGTCCCATCTGGAAGCACCTGGAAGGTCTTGGAGCCCTTCCCTATCCTACCCTGCTGTTCTGGGTCTTCTTCTCTACCACATGAGTCTTTTGGAGAAGGTGGCGGATTTTTGCAGCTCTCCCCTTGGTGGCTGAAGACGTTCTTGGTGATTTCCCATTGGTGTTTCCTGCTGCTGGCATGCTCCCTGGGCCTGGGCGTCTCTATTCTAGGCGTTTTCTGAAGCTTTTCTTGACATTCTTTGTGACACAATGCTTCCCTTTCATTGTTTGAAGCCATATTTTTGATCGCCTATCTTCTGGCTCCTGTCTGAGGCTATGTGCACTGAATTCTGAGGTTGCCAGGGGCTGGAAGCCTCACTATGGTGGACGAATTCATGGCGGATTGATTGCTGGTTGCTGGGCGACTTCTCTTGTGGCATTTCTGGTGCTGGAAGGCAGTCAAGGACAGTTCCCTCCTACCAGAGTCTGCTATCTTCTGGTCGACCATCTTTCGAGGCTGTTTCGAGCTGAAACAGGCTCCATTTGCTGGCCGAACTCTTGTCTTCTTCTTCTGCTTTGTGCAACTGCTACTCTTGCTGAGTTTTGGAAGGTTGGATGCCTTGCCATTGGCCTGGAAGAGGATTGGGACATTGATTGCGATACTCTCTTCTTGGGGAAGTAGTGGCATGCCTTAGACTCAGTGATGGCTTTGATTTGTGTGGATGCATTTCTTGGCATGATGTTGGGTTATTCTGCTTGTGATATGCTTGGCTACTGAAGGGGACCAAGAGGATAGTACTGGGAGTTGGTCACTTGCACAGCCATAGGTTGGCATTGTACAGGGTTGCAACTGCGGGTGAGTTCAGGAAGGGAGTCCCTTGTAATTGAACTAACCAGTGAATAAATAAATATTGCAAGGGGCGCCAAGTTTTTGGGGCCAACATGTGTCACTGTGTATGCTTAATGAGTAGGGGCATTCTAGCCTGCCTTGTTTTTATGATTCAGTGATGCTATGCTGTGGAATTGTATGCTCTGAGTATTGTGTTTGGGCAATGGCAATGGAACATGGTGGTTGTATTATGGTGTTGTGAGAAAGTAGAGTAAGATATACTGCCCTTTGATAGTCAAAGGCTGGTTACAGTGGCTTCATTGCTGGGACCCTCATCAAATCATCCAGAGGAGTCCTCGGGCAGTTTGGGTAGAGAAAGTATCTACTGATTTTCCTTGGTACAGTCACCCATTGCCTTTAATATGGAGCATATAAGGCCTTGTTATGATGCAGACTTAGAGTTTGAGCCAGAGCAGCAGTCAAGGGGAGCATAGCCTGTACAAGTTTTAACTCAGCTCACTCAAAGCTTTGCTGAGATTGTCCATAATCCAGCTCTATTGCCGAGGGCTGATACACAGCCTATATAGGATCCACAAATGTATGTGGAACAGCCACTACCAGAGCCACAGACACATGTGGTACAGCCACTCGGAGTGCCTCCGAGGCAAGGACCAGATGCGAATGAGCATGGCAGCAATGTTCAAAATATGCAGCAAGGGCAGGAAGCCCAACCACAGCATGTGGTTCAGCCAACACACTTTGGTGGAGGATCTCTATTTCAGGCCATGACCTCACAGCCAGCCCTAAATCCTATGTATGCTAATGTGGGGATACAACCTGGAATGCAGGGGGGCAGTCCCATGGTGTCTCACAATCAAGTAGTACCACTTGTGCCACCAAATCTTGTTGTGGGGAGTGCTATACAAGCTGCAGAGGGACCCCAAGGACAGCAGCCTCCTTATTTGCAGCCCCCTGGCTATGATCATTTGGAACCCATGCTTAAGATGAAGGATTACAAGGAGGGAGGGGCAGCAGTAAAATTTGAGACCTTCAATGGACATGCAGATAGGATGAAGGCTCTTACCTTTTTCCAGCAGTTTGACTTGGCTTATGTTGGAGGCTACTTCACAGAGTCCTAAAAAATCAGTAAGGTAGCCACATTCCTCAAAGGTTATGTGATGCAGTGGTGGTCCAACCTTCTTCTTCAGAGGCAGACACCTGTTACATGGGTTGATTTCAAGCAGGTATTTTCAGCCACATGGCTTACCACTACATTGGAAGTGGATGTCATGACTCAGTGGCATAATTTGAATGCTAGGGAATGAGGGACTATCGCACAAAGACACACATTTCCAACATGTCACAGTTGATAGAGAATGCAACCACAGCTTACTCACTCATGCAGGGCAGAGTCTCAGGTTTTAAAAGCAACTTTAAAGAGCACAAGAAACCACAGCAAGCTGGAAAAGTACCTTTCAAATCAAAGTTTGTGCCAGACCAGAGAAGAAAACAGCAGCCCTCTTCCCTCACCTTTGAAGAGAGGAATAAATTGTTTGTTGAAGGAAAGTGTTTCCTTTGCAAAGAGACTGGTCACAGGGCAGCAGACTGTCCTATTAAGAAGAGAAAAGAACCTGCAGCAACTCGGGCTGAGTCTAATCAGGGCACATGAGAGGATCCCAGGGGCAAGAAACCCAAGCCAAGTGCTGGCCACATTCTTGGTATCATTGGGGGTGAGCATGATGAGAAGAAGACAGAGATGTGCAGAGCATGGGGCAAGCTACGAGATCAGCATTGTTTGTACTTCTTTGACTCAGGGGCGAAAGCAAATTTCATAACACCTGAACTTGCAGCTCAGTTGGGTCTTCGACCAGAAGGAGATTGACCCTCTTTGTGGGGCCACACATGATAAGAAACTTACCTTGACTTATAGGGGTAAAACCCAATTCATAAATGTTAACATGAAAGTGGAATCAGTCCCAGTTGTATCCGCTTCGGCGATTTCCTCCATAATGAAAAAGCATCTTTCAGCATATTTGATATTTGTAAAAGAAAAGGAACCAGTGAGGATGAATCTAATTTCTCCAAGCTGGAAAAACAGCAAACTGAGTTTTTATTTCAGTTTCAAGATTGTTTCTGAGATGATCTTCTGGAGGAGTTACCTCCTGAAAGGCCAGAAGATCATACCATTGATATTATTCCCAGCATCTCTCCACCAAACCGACCACCATACAAAGTTGGTGTGGCACAACAGGAGGAGATCATGAGCCAAGTGAATGAATTACTACAGAAGGGGCTGATTCAGCCAAGTTCTTTTCCATATTGTTCTCCCGTTCTACTGGTGCAGAAGAAGGATGGATCTTGGAGAATGTGTATTGACTACAAGGCTCTGAATAAGATCTCTATCAAGAATCGATTCCCCATTCCACGCATTGATGATATTTTGGATCGATTGGAGGGATCAGCCATCTTCAGTTGCATTGATTTGAAGAGTGGTTACTATCAGATACGTATCAGGCCTAAAGATGTACACAAGATTGCCTTCAGGACTACTTTTGGGCTTTATGAGTTTCTTGTCATGCCATTTGGTTTGACTAATGCTCTCGCTACCTTCAACTGCATGATGGACCGGATTTTCAGAGAGCACATAAAGTTTGTGGAAACATTCTTAGATGATATTATTGTGCACTCGAAGGATGAAGAGGAGCATAGGCAACATTTGGCAGTTGTATTTGCAGATCTCAGGAGACACAAGCTGCTGGTGAACACTAAAAAGAGTAGTTCTTCATGCTAGCGATCCATTTCTTGGGACACATCATCTCACGGGATGGAGTAAGGATTTACCCTGCCAAGATAGAGGCAATCAAGAATTGGCCTCCATTGAAGAACCTACATGAAGTCCGTAGTTTTCTTGGCTTGTGTTCATATTACAGGCGGTTCATATGCCATTTTGTTGAGATAGATTCACCTTTAAATGCTTTACAAAAGAAGGTAGTGTCTTATGTTGGGGGAAGAAAGAAGTTGCAGCATTCAATGAGCTGAAGGAAAAACTATGCTCTGATTCTGTTATCATTTTGCCAAACTTGCGAAAGCCTTTTGTTCTTCAATGCGATGCAAGCGGCAAATAGTGTTGGTGGAGTTTTTATGCAGGAAGGTAGAGTGGTTGCATATGAGAGCAGGCTGCTCTGAGATGCTGAACACAACATGAACGTGTATGAGCAAGAATTGGTAGCTGTAATACATGCTCTTACTGTGTGGAAGCACTATCTATTAGGTGTTAATTTTTATGTGCAAGCTGATCACCAATCGTTGCGGTACTTTCTCACTCAGAGAAAGTTGTTAGAGAAGCACATGAGATGGGCAAACTTCCTTTCCATTTTTCATTTTCAGATTGTTCATGTGGCTGGAAAGAAGAATGTAGTGGCTGATGCACTTTCCAGAAGGCCACGTACAGAGGCTATGTCCAAGAAACCACAGGTATCTGCAGTTACTATTGCCTATCACAATGAGCTAGATGCCATGAAAGAGCAGTATGCTACAAATGATGCTTTTGCACGTATTTATGATCAGCTTATGGAGGGCAATTGGCTTAATCATTATACTCTCAAGGAGGGATTTATGATGATGCATGGTAAGTTGTGTGTGAAGCAGCCATTGAGGCATAAGGTAATCATTGAAAGTCATGCCCCATCGTATGTAGGACATAGGGATATTGAGGCTACAATCAAAGTAGTGGAGCACTACTTCTATTGGCTTTCTCTACAGAAGGATGTTGAGGCTTATGTTAGGACATGTATCATTTGTCAGAAGGTGAAGTATGACAAGCAGAAGCAGCTTGGTTTACTTCAACCTTTGCATATACCAGATAGACCATGGCAGAGCATTGCTATGGACTTTGCTTTTGATCTGCCTCGCACTCCTATTGGTCATGATGGCATATGGACTATAATTTGCAGATTTAGCAAACAGGCTCACTTCATTCCAATGAGGAATAAGATTACAGCCGAGTAGATGGCAAAGGAATTCTTGAAGTTTATTTTCAAGTACCATGGGATGCCTGAGTCTATCGTGAGCAATAGAGATCCACGGATGACCAGTATGTTTTGGAGAGGTTTGTTTGATAAGATGGGTACCTAATTGCTGTTTTCATTTTCATATCGTCCTTAGACTAATGGCCTGTCAGAAGAGGCAAATTCTACAGCATTGGATTTGCTGCGTTGTTATGTGTTTGAGCACAAAACAAAATGGGAGCAGTATTTGGCATTGATTGAGTATGCATACAATAACACAGTGCATTCTTCCACTGGTAAGGCACCGTTTAAAATAGTGGAAGGTGGGAAAAAGGTTCCTCCTATTTTGCATACAAAAGAGAAGATATTTGTGGTTGATCCGTATGTGGAAGACTTGCGGACAGCGTATGAAAAGGTTAAGTATGCCCTTCAACGCAGCCAGGACAAGCAAAACAGAGCTGCAGATAAGCATTGCAGGAACCTGGTCTTTAAGGAAGGTGACTAGGTATTGATGCGTTATCTTAAGGCACGTCTCAAGAGCAAGAGAGGGAGGTAAAGCTGTATACCAAGCTGAATATGAGGTACTATGGGCCCTTTCAAGTTCTTGAGAAGATCAATGAGGTAGCTTACAGGCTAAAGTTACCTGAGAAGTGGAGCCATTCACAATGCTTTCCATGTTAGCTTGTTGAAGCCTTTTCATGGAGAAGTTTCACAAGATATGCCAGTTGAAGAGCAACGTGAAGTTGATGAGCAAGATGAATCTTGATTCCTGAGCAGATTGTGGCACATAAGGATTGGAAGGTTAATGGTAGAGTTTCTAGACACTATCTAGTGAAGTGCAAGAATTATCCTGCAAACAATGCGATCTGGTTGGGAGGAGAATGAATTGGCAGATTCACCACAGGTTTTGCAGCTCTACCTTGAGGCATTTGGTCTCGAGCCTACTGCGGTAGTGGCTCATTCCGGTCCAGCAGAGCACAGGTCTGCAGCATTACTGGATGTTCAAGGAGGGGGGGGGGGTAGCACCTCCGCTCCCACAGTGCAGACAGGCTCACAGGATATCTAGAGTTCGCTTGGTGACATTGCGGTTCTACCCGAGGCATTGATGTTGACAGTGTTTCTGCTATGAGACTTCTATGATGAGTGGTCTTGACACTCCAGATAGTTGATACACTACTATATAGATGGATCTGCAGTCCTACCCTATGTGAATTGTATTCTTGTACTTCATGTGATGTACTATGGATTATGGGCTGTTTATGCCTATTGTGATATTCTTCTATGTTTTTTGTACTTTTGGGACAGCAAACCTGATAGTTTGTTGTTTCAAGAGGGGGGTATGTCATGGGGACGTGATGGCGAAGTGATTAAACTCACCGCCACTGAATTTTGCCTAGGATGTTAGGCCAGGGGCATTAATTAATGTCCAAAGGGTACCTATGATTGAATGTGCAACAAGTGCAACTCCTAGTGCTATTAGCTTGGTCCTATTTACTAGGGTCACTAGTTCTAAACACTAGGGTCATGACTTAAAAAGTGACCCCGTAGGGGCATTAAATTTCCATGTTCAATTTGCCATGTGTCCTGAGTGTGTGCATGCTTGGGCTCTATGCTTGACTTGTGGCGTCCGTGTGTCCCATCTGGAAGCACTTGGAAGGTCCTGGAGCCCTTCCCTACCCTACCCTGATGTTCTGGGTCTTCTTCTCTACCAGAGGAGTCTTTTGGAGAAGGTGGTGGATTTTTGCAGCTCTCCCCTTGGTGGCTGAAGACGTTTTTGGTGATTTCTCCGTGACAGATCTTCTCCCGTTGGTGTTTCTTTTTGCTGGCATGCTCCTTGGGCTTGGGCGTAGAGATTCAGGGCCTTTTCTTAAGCTTTCCTCGACATTCTTCGCGACATAATGCTTCCCTTTCATTGTCTGAGGCCATATTTTTGATTGCGTATCTCTTGGCTCCTGTCTGGGGCTATGCGCACTGACTTCTAAGGTTGCCACGGGCTGGAATCCTCACTTTGGTGGACGAATTCATGGCAGATTGATTGCTGGTTGCTGGGCGACTTCTCTTGTGGCTTTTCTGGTGCTGGAAGGCAGTCAAGGACAGCTCCCTTCTGCGAGAGTCTGCTATTTGCTGGTCGACCATCTTTTGAGGCTGTTTCGAGCTGAAATAGGCTCCATTTGCTGGCTGCACTCTTGTCTTCTTCTTTTGCTTTGTGCAACTGCTACTCTTGCTGAGTTTTGGAAGGTTGAATGACTTGCCATTGGTCGGGAAGAGGATTGGGGCATTGGTTGCGATACTCTCTTCTTGGGGAAGCAGTGGCAAGCCTTGGACTCAGTGATGGCTTTGATTTGTGTGGATGCATTTCTTGGCATGATGTTGGGTTATTCAGCTTGTGATATGCTTGGCTACTAAAGGGAACCAAGAGGATAGCACTGGGAGTTGGTCACTTGCACAGCCACAGGTTGGCATTGTGTTTGGGGCCAACGTGTGTCAGTGTGTATGCTTAATGAGTAGGGGCATTCTAGCCTCCCTTGTTTTTATGATTCAGTGATGCTATGCTGTGGAATTGTATGCTCTGAGTATTGCGTTTGGGCAAGGGCAATGGAACATAGTGGTTGTATTTTGGTGTTGTGAGAAAGTAGAGTAAGATATACTGCGCTTTGATAGTCAATGGCTGGTTACATTTAGCTTCGCAAGCTACTTGTAGATCTTGATATTATTCAGCCCGACTGTACTGCGATCTACACCGATAGCCAGATTGCTTTGGCGGTTGCTAGAAACTGAATGTTTCATGTGATGATCTACCATATGATGGACAATTCAGCTACCACAGCATTCAAGAAGGAGCAATTCGACTCTTCTCAACAATATGACTTGAGGACTATACTGTCCATAGTACTCCCTAAACTTTGTTGGATACATTACTTATGCCAAGCACCATGATTGCCATGTTGCAGTGAATGTTACATGATGGAGAGTCATCAACATCGTAAATGTATTCAAAGCTTTTTATCTTACTTCTATCAATCAATAACATATTGTATCGGTAAATGTGGAATATCTTTGACACATGTGCCTTGCTATCGTATTAGTAAATGTGGAAATATCTCTGACACATGTGCCTATCTGTTTTGTTTACTGTTTTGAGATGATATCATGCTGTTTACCTTTTTCAAGAAAAGCAAGCATGCATTTTTATATTTATTCAGTAGCCTAGTCTCCTTGGTCAAATTGTTTATAGCTATAAACATTTGCATTTTGCTTATCTGGTTACATGGTCCAGGTTGCTGATGGGCAAGCAGGTCCAATGCTTTATGGATTCACTTCTGCTCCTCCTCTTCAATCCAAAGCAACATGGAATGAGGTGCATGATATAATTGTGGCTCCACATCATGTTGAGGTAAACGTTTTTCCATTTGGTTTTCTTGGGGTGCACAATAAATGTTGACAGTATTTATTTTTTGTTTGGTTTAACTATTTGACCACGAATGTATTATTGTCTTCCACCGAGTAAATAGATATTTCTTCAGAGGCAGCTGTAACTAGGACAAATTGGATGTGGATTAACCTGCTCCCTAAGTCTAGCATTCATCATGACTGAGTTGACCTTTACTTCTGAACTCTGACTGAAAGTCTGTATGAATACCTTTTTATAACGTATGTGTGCGCATGCACCCATGTGTGCTCATTTATGAGATTTATATGTTCATATGATGGTTCCGACTGACTGTTTTTGACTCTGGGCAATTGTGCTGATGCAAAGAACTATGTTTTGATTGTACAAGATGAACTAGGGCATGTTCCTAGATTCATCTAGATACATGAAACTTCAGACACGTTTTAATGGGCTCTTTTCACGCGCAAGTCTTTTTCTCAAAGTTATGTCACGACTGTTAGTAATTTCCGGATGCTTGTTTTATAAAAGGAAAAAAGGAAGAACAGATGGCAGGAATCATTTTGTTTTTCATTCTTTTGTTTTGTTGTCTTTTTGGGAATTTCTTGCAGGCTTCTACAATGTGGCTGAACAAGGGGTCGTTTCTAAATGTGACCTGTTCCATCAAGATGCCAGGGGTTGCAAATGTTGTCATAAAAGTATTAGAAGGTTAGAGTTGGACAGCAACAGTACTTAACTATTTGAGAGACCTTGCGATGTTTCAAGGCAAGAAGAAGAAGATATGAGTCTAAAAGAATGTACAGCAAGGAAGATCTAGAACGATGTATTTTCTCCTCTTATAATGTCAATAAATTTAAGGGTTTCTTTGTGTGCATGTCTACCCAATGTCACTGCTATGTCTTATATGGGTGCCGAATATAAAACCTATATGGGTGGCCCATACAAGTGTAAGGGCCTATCTCTAACAGCCATACTATTTCGTGGTATGAGGCTCATGGTAATGAAAGGGAAAAATATGCTAAGTTAATGCCCCCCCCCCCCCCCCCCCCCTTACCAAAAGAAAAAAAACACCTTCCCTTCCACAACTCGGCCTCTTTTTCCCGCTTCTAGTCTTTCCTGTTTCTTACACACGGGTATCACAGCAATGCTTTCGGCACCTTGTCCAAGCCCATCTCTCTTCGTCTTCCCAATTGCACATTCAGCCCATTTAGCCTTTTCTGAGCTCCTTGCTTCTTGATGAACTGCTCCCTCCTTCCGGTCTCTCCATTGAGCTCTGAGTTTCCCGCCCCACATCGGGGGGGTAAAGGATGCCGTAATGAAACTTCATAATGGCTGAGCGAAGGATTATGAGAGACTATGCACTGAGTTCATTGAATATGGGATTAACCTCCTAGCCCCGATCTTAGCAAAGCTCTTTAATGAAGCTATTTGTTTGGGGTTTCCACGCACTTGGACCATTAACACTATCTCACCCATCCACAAGGCAGGGGATCCCATGAGGCCGGAGAACTACAGGACCATTATGATTGGACATGTCATGTCCAAGATATATGCATCAGTACTTGATTCCAAGGTCATCAGATTTGCGGAGTGTCGAGGACTTAGAGCAGTAAGAGGACTTAGAGCAGCAAGACATGCCGGATTTCGGCGTGATCATGGAACCATGGATCACGTTCTCACCCTCAGATGTATCATCGAGGAGGCGAGGGCACGAAAGCAGAGGGTTTATTGTTGCTTTGTGGATTTCTGTAAGACATTTGACATAGTTTCGAGAGTCCGCCTCATATGGGCGTACATGATTTGGGTTATGACTAGGTCAACTTGGGTAAAACCAAGGTTATGATCTTCAATACATCTCGAGCCGTCATGCGTTAGGAGCAGTTCACATTCGATGGGTCACTTGTTGAGATAGTTTCATCATACACTTATCTTGGGGTTGTCTTTTCCGTAACCATCTTCATTATGAGACCCGCGATGCAAGCACGCTTTGACGGAGAACCGGAGTGAGTAGGAGTAGGGAGTGAGGAGACACACACACAGTAGTCACACACTAGTGGGTGGGGATAAACAATGAGTGGTACCTCCCCAAGTACACACACTAGTATATATATCTGTGGATAAGACTAGGACCACTAAGTACCTAAGTACAATGTGTACTTAGCGTACTTAGTAGTACTAGAATAAAAACTGTCACAGGGTGGCCAGTGCCTTTACCCCAACAACCTCCCACTTAAAGGCAATGTGCCCATAAGAGAGAGTAAAGAAAAAACAGCAATATACATCATCATGTACAAGACCAATTGGTCTGCTTATCCTATACCCATAAGCCGTCTGCAGTGTGCAAACCGCTCAGCAGCCAATCCTTTGGTCAACAGATCTGCTGGATTGTCATCAGTGTGAACTTTCACAAGCTGAAGTTGCTTGTTCTCAAGCACCTCCCTGATAAAATGATACTTCACGTCGATGTGCTTCGTCTTTGCATGAAAAACAGGATTTCGTGCCAACTGTATGGCACTCTGACTGTCACAATGCAACAATGGAGTATCACTAGAGTAGCCCAAATCTGCCACTAGCCGAGATAGCCATATAGCTTCCTTGCATGCCTCAGTGGCTGCAATATATTCAGCTTCTGTAGTAGACAGAGCAATGCACTGCTGCATTCTAGATACCCACGACACTGCACCTCCAGTGAAAGCGAAAACATATCCGGTAGTAGACTTCCGGGTATCAGGGTGACCGGCATAATCAGAGTCTGTATAACCCTGCACTTTTGCATCTTGACTGCCGAAACATATACACAGGTCCTGTGTACCCTTCAGGTATCTCATGACACCTTTCACTGCATCCCAATGCTTCCTGCCAGGTTTAGCCATGTATCTACTAACCACTCCCACTGCAAACGCAATATCAGGCCTGGTTGCAACCATAGCATACATGAGACTGCCACACGCTGATGCATACGGAATCTTTGACATCTCAGCCCTCTCGGCATCTGTCTGAGGGCTGTCCAAAGCACTGATTTTCACATAAGGAGGCAATGGAGTACCAATACTCTTCCCCCCCTCCATGTGAAATCTCTGCAAGACCTTGCCAATGTATTCTTCCTGAGACAAGTATAGCAACCGCTTTTCCCTATCCCGAAGTATCCGCATGCCCAGTATATGGTTGGCATCACCAAGATCCTTCATATCAAAGGTTTGGTGCAATCTTTTCTTCAAGGCATTGATCTCCTTATGAGATTTTCCAGCAATCAACATATCATCCACATACAAAATGAGGATCAGTAAACTGCCATCTGAAGCTTTCTTGGTATACAAGCAGTGATCAATGTCACTTCTCCTATAACCTTGGATTTGCATGAATGTATCAAACTTATGATACCATTCTCTGGGTGCTTGCTTAAGACCATAAAGACTTTTCTTCAGTCTGCACACAAGCTTCTCCTTTCCCTTCACTGTAAAACCTTCTGGCTGCTGCATAAAAATCTCTTCATGTAAATCACCATGAAGAAATGCCGTCTTGACATCCATTTGGACCAAGTCCATATCTGCATGTGCAACCAATGCTAATACAGTTCTGAGAGTTGTCATCTTAATGACAGGAGAGAATATCTCATCAAAATCAACACCATATTCCTGCTTGAACCCCTTGGCAACCAGTCTGGCTTTATGCCTTGGCTTTTCACCAGGTGTGACCTTAAGTCGATAAACCCATTTGCATGGCAGTACCTTCTTACCAGTAGGCAAGGATACCAATTCCCAAGTGCCATTCTTGTAAAGACTGTCCATTTCAGACTTCATAGCAAGATCCCATTGAACCTTGTCTGCCCTCTGCCTAGCCTCTCTGTAGCATGAAGGCTCTCCACAATCAGTGAGCATCAAATAATCAATGCCTGGAACAAATCTTTCTGGCTGCCGCGTCGGTCTGGTTGACCTTCTAACCCAATGACCATCGTCTTGAGCTGGCTGTCCAGCCTGTTCATCACCCAGATAAGGTGGCTGTCCCATGTCTCCTGGCTGCATTTGCATGTCAGGAAGATCACCTAACTGTGCCTCATCCATTGGGATGTCTTCTGCCATACCTGGCTGTCCATTAGGACCTGCTGCAGCATCATTTAATGGCTGATTATGCTGCTGTTGTGGCTGATTTACAGCCTGTCTGTGTTGCCCATGATGCCTGTCATCATCAATAGTTACTTTTAAAGGTCCCTGCTGTACAACAGGTTCCTTGAACATGATGGTTTCATCAAACACGACATCATTGCTGCGTATAAGCTTTCTGTTCTTGGGATCCCAAATCCTGTAGCCCATCTCACCTTTGTCACCGTAACCTAGGAATATGCATTTAAGAGACTTTGGATCCAGTTTAGTTCTGTCCTCCCTGCGTACATGCACATACGCGACAGAACCAAAGACCCGTAGGTGTTTGTAAGACGGAGGCTTACCCGTCCATGCCTGTTCAGGCACACCGCCACATAGTCTCTTGTTTGGTGACCTATTAATAAGGTGCACAGCTGTCTTTACAGCTTCAGCCCAAAATGTGTGGGGCAGTGCAGCATGTGACAACATGGATCTGACTTTCTCTTGAATGGTCCTGAACATTTTTTCAGCGGTACCATTTTGTGGAGGATCATATGGTGCAGACAACACCCTTTGAATACCCTTTGCCTCACAGAATTCTTGAAACTCTTTGGACAAATACTCTCCACCATTGTCAGATCGTAAAGCTTTCAGTTTATTGCCTGTCTCATTTTCGACCAGTGCAACAAACTTAGTGAAAGCCTTGAACGTATCACTCTTCTTTTTGAGAGTGTAAACCCACACTTTGCGGGTGGCGTCATCTATGAATGACAGTATGTACTTAGAACCTCCTAAAGAGAGTGTAGGCATCTCACACACATCTGTATGTACAAGCTCCAAGAGCTGTAATTTCTGATCTGACCTTCTCTTATGAGGTATTTGTACTTGATGACCGTAGAGACAAAATTCACATTTCTTTAAATCTGAAAATTTTAGACTCGGCAAGTAACCAAAATGAGCCAATTGCTCCATTCCCTTAATACTCATATGGCCAAGCCGGCTATGCCACAATGAAATCTTTGGCAGCTCGGCGGCATTTACATCGGAATGCGGACAATGTCCAGCATGAAGTGAATACAAAGTATCAACCTTAGGACCCTTGGCAATAGCCATTGCCCCTTTGCTGATTTTCCATTTCTGACTGCCAAAGGTGGTCTGATAACCATCGTCATCCAATAAACCTGTGGAAATCAAGTTCTTCTTCACTTCAGGGACATGCCTGACTCCTTTGAGCATTAACTGTTGGCCATTTTCAAGAACAAGCCTGACATCACCTATGCCAATGATCGAACATGCATGGTTATCACCAAGAAAGACAACTCCCTTCTGCCCTCCTGCATATCTAACAAACAGATCTCTGTAGGGTGTAACATGAAAGGAAGCACCTGAATCTATAATCCAGGAAAGCATATCTGATCCATCACCAGCATGAAGTGTATGAGCCTCCAGTGAAGAGGTGAAACATATCTCACGTCCACTGTCACTGTCACTAACATAAGTAACATGCAGCTCCTCTTTTTCTTTGCCCTTAGACTTGCCTTGAGTCTTGCCTTCTTTGGCTCTCAGGTCGTTCTTCTTTTGAAAACACTTTTTCTCAATATGTCCCTTCTTGCCGCAATAGTTGCATACAAGATCACTTTTAGAGCGGGACTTGCTCCTCTCTCTTTCTTTGTAGTTTCCATGTGTCTTGGACCTGCTGCGTGCATTCAAAGCATTCGACTTCCCAACAGCATTGTTCTTTCTATTCATCTCTTCCTGTAGAAGAGCACTCTCCACATCTGCAAATAACAGAATGGCATTTGAGTTGCTGGTAGAAGTCCTGAATGTGTCCCATGACTCAGGTAGAGAACATAGGATGAGTGTAGCTTTCAGCTCATCATCGAGCTTCAACCCCTGGTTGATCACCTGGCTGAATATGCTGTTAAACTCAATAATATGAGTGGACATAGGTGTCCCCTCCTTCATTTGAAGACCAACAAGCTTTTTCAGCCAGTAAGCTTTTCTCGTGGCACTTTTCTTGGCATAAGTATCCTCAAGACGTTTCCACATCCTCCACGCAGTAGGTTCATCCCTGATGCCTACAACCAGTGAATCAACAACTGTAAGCATAATGGTCGACATGGCCAAGTTGTCCATCTTCTCCCACTGCTCATCAGTAACGTTGGAGGGCTTAACACCCTTCTCCTTCATAGGCTTGTACTGGTCCTTCTGCATCAGCACATTGTAGCATTGTGTCCTCCATATGTCGTAGTTTTTAGCTCCTTCGAGCTTCTTTATCTGGAACAAGGACGACACGTCGCTGCCGGAACTCATGGTAAAGAAAGTAGAGTTTGTTCCTCAATGGAACCGCCTGACTCCCTGTAGGCGTGCAATTAAGCACCAGTCACTCCAAGAAAATTCTCCCGCAGCGGAAGTACGATCAAAAGTGAACTTGGTACTGTTTCAGTGGCATAAAACCAACTGAAAGTCTTTCTCCCACTTGCTGCAGAAACAGTACAGCAAGCTGTTCTTGTCTTTTTCGCTGGCGAAAGTGCGGTACGGCTGCGTCAAATCGCTCCAGAAAAATCCCAGAACTGATATAATAAAAAACAGCAGTACTTTTTGACTTTTTTGATAGTCAAATATGGTCAAACCTGCTGTTTGACAGTCCCGGACTGTCAAAAAACAGTAAATCTCTGATTTTTTGATGGAAATCCCTGATTTTAGACCTCCATATGCTCCAGAAACTTCCCCCCCAACTGAATTTACAGTTTGGAAGTGAGGTGGCTCAAAAGCCCTTTGAATGCATGAAGAAAATCAGAGATTTGACCTCCAATCTGGAAAAGATTGACCTTTGACCAAACACTGTAAGTCAAATTTGCACTTTCAAAGCATAGTAGTGCTCCACGAGATAGTCTGATGCATGTAGAGTGCTCCCACTTGACAGATTGCCGGTCAGGCAACAAAAGCCCCAAATTTGACGAAAGTCAAACTTGGTCAAAATCGACCAAATCTGTACCAAATGTGGTTGTACTTTCAGCAACAAGTTAAAGCATATGTCCCACGCACAATAGCATCAAAAGCCCCTTGAATTGACGGCACATTCCGTGCATTAACACAGTATATGGCATCAAGTGCTACTGCTCACAAGGCATGTGACTGCACGTCCATTGACTTGCATTCAAAAAAGCATACGCTGCATATGTCAACACAGATCTGACCAATGCATATACCAGTGCCAACACTGTGTATAATCACTGGCCAAGTGATAAGACCTGTCTCAACACTGTTTGCGGCATAAGCTAAGCCTCAGTGCGAGTGTAAGCCCTGCCCCAAGTAGAACACCTGTACGTGCAAGTTTGCAGTACGAGGTACGAAAATGAAAGGACAGGAATGAAAGTACGATGTAAATCAACAAAGTACCTGGCTCATATGCCAATGGTGAAGTACAATGTTGTCCCGTGGACAACGAATAAACAGTAAAAATTCCTCCTCAATGTATGAGCCCAGTGAGACTCAAAGATCCTCCTCGATGTGCGGGAAAGCACAAAAATAAAAATCTGCTGTCGAAGTGCAAGAAAATACAGCAATGTGTGCCCTTGCACAGGATGCACCCGTACCCTGCGTACCTTTGCACGGTACTCTGCCTGTTGGCTGTACTTGTACGGAGTACTTGCTGCTGTGCTATGCACTCGACTTTCGTGCAAAACAGTACCTTCGAAATGTGTATTTGCAGAGAGATTTTCGTGGCTGAATGCTCGAGCTTGCGCGTAGCACGCTGTTGACGTCAAGTACAGCAGTTGCTGTACCAGATTCCGCGAGGAGGAGGGGATGGGCCAGTCGGCTGGCTGCCGACTGGCTGTCGGCCGGCTGCTGGCCGACAGATGGTCGGCCGGAACTGTCGGCCTGGTATGGCCGACAGTGGTCGGCCGGTTTCGGCCGACTGTCGCTGCCCTCCTCAAGCAGCAAGCGAGCTGCTGGGTGCAGCTCGCGCGCGCGGCTGTAGTTGTTCATGGATGCGCGTCGCCTCGAGACCTGCGTCGAAAGCTGAGAGATGGCGTCCTGATTTTCGCGAAGAAGATCCCGCGATGAAACTAGTCCCAGCCCCTTGGCTGAGGGAGATGGCGCGGTGGAAAGCCCGTGAGGATGGAGGATGAGGGGAGGGGAGAGAGCCCGTTGGCTCTGATACCAGTTGACGGAGAACCGGAGTGAGTAGGAGTAGGGAGTGAGGAGACACACACACAGTAGTCACACACTAGTGGGTGGGGATAAACAATGAGTGGTACCTCCCCAAGTACACACACTAGTATATATATCTGTGGATAAGACTAGGACCACTAAGTACCTAAGTACAATGTGTACTTAGCGTACTTAGTAGTACTAGAATAAAAACTGTTACAGGGTGGCCAGTGCCTTTACCCCAACACGCTTGAGCATAGGATATGCTTCATTGGCCAGATTAGAGAGGTAGTGCTTTCGCTCGCACTTTTAGGATCCACGGACCAAGGGATTGCTTTTTGACTCCTTGGTCCGTCCAATGGGGATGTACGGCAGCCCATGTTGGGGGCCAGACTTGTCGGATTTAGAGTGGGCCCGTGTGGAGTGGCTACAGGTTCTTATGTTGTCACGGATGATTCGTGGTAAGCCATCCGTTCCTCACCAGATCATTCATCGAAAATATAGCATCTAGCTGTAATGGGGGTGACACAAACTCAGCCTCATCACGTATCTGTATCAAGTCAGGGAGTATGGGGATTACACCTCTGGGCGTAGCAGACTACCATGGCTAGCATTGTCCTCTTCTATGGCACTTGCAGCAGGAGGGGACCAGAGGTGCTACTATGTACGCACAGAGAGATGGTTTGAGCGACTGGGGCTCCACATGGATAGACTCCCTCCCTTCTAGTACAGCATGGATGCTCCGTTTTCTTCCCTTCTATCACATGAGGTCAACTAGGTTATCTGTGAGGATCTATTACAGCTACACACATTTCAGACATGGTTGGGACCGAGTGAACTCCTAGTGAAGCTTAGCTTCTATAGAGATCACTTTACACATATCACAGCAGAGGGTTTCATTGACCCACCAGGATACATGTAGGTTTACTTACCCCACTCACTGAGAATCTCTCTTGGAAAGTTTCGGGCCTTTTCACATAGACTCCGTATCGAGAGTAGCAGAGCAGAGCGTCTACCCAGGGAGAGGTGCATATGCACATTGTGTGACATGCAAGAGGTTGAGACAGAGGAGCATTTCATCTTCAGGTGTCTTGTTTACTATGAGATCCGAGTGCGTTTCTACTGCTATTTCAGAGATAGCTATGGGATTTTGACTTGATTCCTCTCCTAGTGTTATGCTCTAGTCGAGATAGCATGACCTCGGATAGATCGGTGGGCATTTTCTCTTAGATGACCAACCTTTGTAATAATTAATGGGCGTAATTAAATGGTCAAGAGAAGTAACTGCCAAGGTCCTAGGTGAGGGCGTAATGGCATTGACTAGTTAGTTCTAATAGGGCTTGGGCCTAGGTGCATCTAAATGTGAAAATTGCCAAGGGGCAATTTGTTTTTAAGGAACCCCAAGAGAGGGGTGAAAAAAGGATGCATCTAAGTAAGGGCCTAAAATGTGACATGTGGCCAGGAACTATCTAGGGAGATTGGGGTCTCAGGGATAAGGATGGAAAAAAATAATGAAGAAATATACGTAATCAGACGAATCCTTCCTTGAGAGTTTGGCTGGGTGGATTAATAACGTGCCATCGCCCGTGACTGAACTAGAGAAGAAATGAATAATCTGAAATTTGTTACACTTGGTATCAGAGCGCAGCAAGCGGGAGATCAACGACTAGAAGGGGCAAAGTGATCGCGATTTCAAGCGATTGCACGAACTGAGCGTGAGAGTGGAAAGCCAGTGCGCAGGAATACGATTACACAGGATTTTCAGACGAAATCAAGGGGGAAAATCTGTTACACTTGGCATCACGTAAGATGACGACGAGCTACGGCGGGGAGAGATGATGCATCGAAGTACCTTCGCTTCGCCGTGAGGAAAATTAATCTCAGTTATTTCCAACCCGTGAGGAACGAGATTGGAACGGACGTGGCACGATCTCTGGCGGAGCAATAACGGGCCTGTGTGGCGAAAGGGAAGTAGCGCAGTACATCTGTTTATACTTCGCTGCTGATATTCGACGGCTACGAACGGCCCCAGGTTTTTTTTACCCACGTCGTTTGGATTCGTGGATTAACGCTCACGTGGTGACGAACAGGGAAGCGTAGCTCCCTCACGTACCACCCATGGCCCCTTTCTTATACATAGAAAAAAAACAAATGACATATCCATAGAAAGACACCTGGTAATGGAAATGCTTCAAAGAAGCTGTCGCCAGCACTTGAAGTGAGAGTCTGATGATGTTCAGTTGGTAAAGAAGGCAGAATTATTTGCGAACTTCGAGGATATCCAGGGGGCGTCTCTTTCCTTTTATTTCATATATTTCGAGTTTTTAGTCTGCAGTAGTTGTTTGGTACAGAAAGGGATTTGAAGTGCCGCATTTTTTTAGAGTTTCCGAAAAAAAAAAAAAAAAAAAAAAAAAAAACCTCCCTTTCAACAAATGGAAGCTGAAGGACAGAGTTCAAGGGTGAATCCTAGCGAGTCTAGAGTACAGTCAACACAACCAATATCACATCAGGCAGTACCTACATTGGTTGGTAGGATTTCAATATTAGAGGATGCTTTACAGCAGATTATGAACCAGCAACTTTAGGCGAATGCTGGCCAAAACGAGATTAGGGAGATGGTGCAAGCCTTGTCGGCTAGACCGTCTAGGATTGACAAGGGCAAAGCTCCAGCAGAGCCAGAGCCCAGTGTACATTCCTTAGAGCGCGCAAGGGTCAAAGTACCTAATATCGCTAATTATAGACCGGAGAAGTACTCTGGTCGGATGACCGAGCGCAGCTCTGATGTGATCGAGGTTTGGTTGCACAAGTGGGAAGAAGCCTTCGCCATTTGTGAGATTAAATCCGATCTAAAGAAAATCCGCGAGGCCACACACCTGTTTATTGAGGCAGCGGATAGATGGTGGATAAAGCAACAGAAGGATCAAGTTGCTCCAACCACCTGGGAAGGGTTCAAAGCTGAATTCAAGAAACACTTTCTCCCACCTGATGAAGAATCCCGAGCTTGGGATGCTTATAGAAGTCTTCGTCAGAGGAGCTTGTCAGTGGCAGAGTACACTGACAAATTCAGAGAATGTGTTATGAAAATAACAGACCCTCTCCCTATGTCGGTTCAGTTAAAAGACTATATCTATGGACTGAACGACAAGATAAAAATGGAAGTTCGGGCTAAATATGTGACTACATTAGATGAATCTATTGCAGTAGCCCTGAACTATGAGGATGCCAGAGGTAGATCTGGTGGATTTGTGCAGACAGGGACTCAGTATGAGCACCCGAGGAAAGGGGGATTTCAGAGGAAATGGGTTTCAAAGACAAGTGTCTCGCAGCCAAGTGGCCAAACCAAGCAGGTGAAGCCGGTTGAGGGACCAGCAAAAACAAGTACCACCGTTGGAGTGAAAAGGAAAATAACTCCAATGGCAGCCCGGGCTTGGTCAAAGTCCTCGTTGACCCCTGAACAAAAAGAGAAAGCTAGGAAAGAAGGATTGTGCTTTGGCTGCCTTCAGCGACATCAGTGGAAGGATTGTCCACTGAATAAAGATCGTCGCACGGCTAGTATGATAATATCTGAATGCGACGTAGAAATGCAGGAGAGTCCCAGTGCGGAACATTTGCAGATGCAACTGGCGGGACCTTCTCAGAGGTTAGTACCTTGTTTGTTATGTGTATCTGTTGCTAAGTTAGTGACGAGTGCACCTGATAACATCCTATCTAAGCCCGCAGCAACGGGGTATACAGCCTTCAATGATACGGAGCTAATCAAAATGAAAGGGCAAGTGGCCAATCATGATGTCATTGTGTTGTTTGACTCCGCGTCAACTCACAATGTGATTAACTCCAAGCTCGTGAAGAGGCTGAAATTAAAGACAAGTCCATCTGACTATGCGTACACAGTCAGGATGGCAGACGGAAGTTCAACTGAAGTATGGGACCAAAGGGTTACCCAGTTGGAGCTTCGGATTCAGGACTATACTGAGAAGCTTGATTTTGAAATGACCAAGCTTGCTCATGCGGATATAGCCCTGGGAATGGCGTGGCATTCTAGTAAGAATCCAGCCATTGATTGGAAAAAGCACGTATATCAATTCAAGATGAATGATGTGCTTTATGTCTTGCGAGGTGAAAAAGATATACCTCAGGGACCGTTGGTTTCCGTGATGGAAATCAGAAAGGCTCAAGTAGAGTTTTTGTACCTTTGCACCGCATCGGTAGAGCCGGTGGATGAGTCTTCGGCTAGCACTGATGTTACGCAAAGTGGTGAGATGGCCAAGCTGGCTAATCTTATAACAGAGGAGTTCTCTGAATGCTTTAGGGATGAACTACCTTATGGGTTACCTCCAGAGCGGAAAGTTCAGCATAAGATTGAACTGATCCCGGGGGCAGAGCCTGTAAATAGACCTCCCTATAGAATGAGTTTTACTGAAGAAGCGGAGGTGCGTAGGCAACTGGAAGAATACCTCAAGTTGGGGCAGATTCAACCAAGTTTCTCACCTTTTGCTTCACCAGTGATATTAAAGAGGAAAAAGGATGATACGTTTCGCCTCTGTATAGATTACAGAGCATTGAATAATATCACTGTTAAGCACAGGTATCCGATGGCTCGGATTGATGATTTGCTAGATGCATTACATGGAGCCGTGATTTTCAGCAAGATAGATCTTAAGTGCGGCTATCATCAGATCCGGATTAGAGCCGAGGATGTGCATAAAACCGCTTTTAGAAGCAGGTTTGGTCATTATGAGTTTTTGGTAATGCCTTTTGGACTTACCAATGCTCCAGCGACCTTCGTCATGCTTATGAACGATTTACTACGTCCGTATATCGGAAAGTTCGTAGTACATTTTATTGACGATATCTTGATATTCAGTAAAAGTGTTACTGAGCATTGTGAACACTTAAGGATAGTGTTCAGTACTTTGAGGAAAGCCAGTCTTTACGTGAATAAGAAGAAAACTATACTGTGTATGGTTAGGCTTGAGTATTTAGGATTCATAATTACTCCACAGGGGGTAGAAATGGATCCGAAGAAAGTGGCTGCGATACTAACTTGGCCAATCCCTCAGAGTCTGACCGCGTTGCGATCATTCTTGGGATTTGTCCAGTTTTATAGAAGGCATATCAAAGGATATTCCGAAATAGTATCGCCATTGACTGATCTGACCTCAGATAAAGTACCTTTTATTTGGGGACAGAATCAACAAGAAAGTTTTAACACCATAAAACAAGCTGTGGTCTCAGGACCGGTGTTAAAAATAGTTGATCCCCAGAAACCGTTGTTCCTAGAAACCGATGCAAGTGGCATTGCGGTAGGAGCAGTCCTCCTTCAAGAGGGAAGGCCAGTAGCCTTTGAAAGCAAGAAGCTTTCTCCCTCTCAAAGGAATTGGCCAACTCATGAATTGGAGTTGTATGCTGTTATCCATGCTTTGAAAACATGGAGACATTATCTGTATGGTTCAGAGTTTTATGTGGATGTGGATCATGATACTCTGAAACATTTCTGTAAACAGCCTGACTTGAGGGGCCGCCAAGCTAGGTGGGCAGAGCTCATGCAGGAGTTTAATCTAACGATTCGGTACCGAAGAGGAAAAGACAATAAGATAGCTGATGCGTTATCTCGCATTATGCACAACCTGAGTTTCACGGTATTAGAGAGTGCTCTAATGACCGAGATCAGAGAAACTCAGAAGGTGGACGAGTTTGTCCAGAGCTTATGGCCTAAGGCTCATGTGTTAAAACCCGGGGAAAGTGAAAAGGATGACCTGGCATCCAGAAAAGGCCAAACTTATGCAAGATATACCATAAGGGATGGTATGCTAGTTAGAAATGGCAAGGTTGTAGTACCTGGTCAGAATGATCTCAGGCAGAGAGTCATTCGACAATGCCATGATAGCCCGTGTGCGGGACATCCAGGAGTCGAGAAGACATATGATCTCGTGAAGCGAGATTTCTTTTGGCCAAAGATGAAAAAGCATATTCATGAATATGTGACACGGTGTTTCTCGTGTCAGGTGAGTAAGGCCGAGCGGGTGAAGCCACCCGGACTTTTACAGCCCTTGGAAATACCACTAAGTAAGTGGGAGAGTATTTCCATGGATTTTATTGTAGGGCTACCTGCAACACAAGGAGGTTATAATTCTATCCTTGTGGTGGTTGATCGTCTAACCAAGATGGCTCACTTCATTCCGACTAGAGAGTCTGTTAGTGCCCCGCAAGTAGCGGATTTGTTCATTAGACATATATTTCGTCTGCATGGATTGCCTAGATCCATAGTGTCAGACAGAGATGTTAGATTTACCGGTCATTTTTGGACAGCGGTATTTGAGACACTAAGGACTGAGTTGGGAATGAGTAGTGGGGATCATCCTGAGACGGATGGTCAGACGGAGAGAGTCAACCAGACTTTAGAGGATATGCTGAGAGCATATGTGTCATTGAGGCAACATACATGGGACAAGTGGTTGCCATTGTTGGAGTTTGCCTACAATGATCGAAAACATTCATCTACTGGGTTCAGTCCGTTTGAACTGAACTATGGTTATAGGCCAGCCAATCCAACTATAGTTGGAGTACCTCAGAAAGTGCCTAGTGCCGCGAACTTTGTAGTTCAGATGCGGGAGATGCTAGCACTTGCGAGAGCTAACATCCGCCAGGCTATGGATAGAGCCAAGGTGTATGCGGATGAAAATCGGTCTATAAGAGTATTTGAAGAAGGAGAAAAAGTTTTTCTCAGAATTCCTTCACACTCGAAGTCGTTGACTTCAGGAGAGTGTGCTAAGTTATCACCTCGATACTGTGGGCCGTGGTTAATTCTAAAGAGAATAGGCAGTGTAGCCTATAAATTAGAATTGCCACAGGGGTGTAAGGTGCACCCGGTTTTTCATGTTTCGCGCTTAAAGAAATTTTTGCATACAAGTGACTCACTAATCGAAGGTGTGGTTTTGTTTCAGGAGATAGAGGATATTGCAAGGCGCAAACCAACAAGAATCCTGGACCGAGGAACAATGCAAATACGAAATCGGAAGATACCCACGGTGTTGGTTGCATGGCATGGTCAGCCTCTATCGGAAGCCACCTGGGAATCCGTATACCAGTTGCGGAGAGCATTCCCAGATTTCATCATCGAGGACGCTGATGCTTGAAGAGGGAAGGAATGTTATGCTCTAGTCGAGATAGCATGACCTCGGATAGATCGGTGGGCATTTTCTCTTAGATGACCAACCTTTGTAATAATTAATGGGCGTAATTAAATGGTCAAGAGAAGTAACTGCCAAGGTCCTAGGTGAGGGCGTAATGGCATTGACTAGTTAGTTCTAATAGGGCTTGGGCCTAGGTGCATCTAAATGTGAAAATTGCCAAGGGGCAATTTGTTTTTAAGGAACCCCAAGAGAGGGGTGAAAAAAGGATGCATCTAAGTAAGGGCCTAAAATGTGACATGTGGCCAGGAACTATCTAGGGAGATTGGGGTCTCAGGGATAAGGATGGAAAAAAATAATGAAGAAATATACGTAATCAGACGAATCCTTCCTTGAGAGTTTGGCTGGGTGGATTAATAACGTGCCATCGCCCGTGACTGAACTAGAGAAGAAATGAATAATCTGAAATTTGTTACACCTAGCTAGATCAGCGATGTTTGACAAGTTTCATTCATGAGGTACTAAGACACCACGACAAGATACTTTGAGCACGGAGATTGGAGTAGACTGTTTCCTTGGCTGATCCCTCTCAGAGCTCTATCACGGAGTTTTTCAGCCAGATGACATGGACCCCCACTAGACGAGGCCTTGAGATGACCATGTCCCGGAGCTTGTGACCTGACAACTCAAACAGAGGGTTGACACACAGATCACACTCGGAGACATTCCCTCCTCCCTGTTTAGAGTCAGAGCCCGACCGACAGGGGTCACAGTAGTCCTAGCTAGACACAGAGCTATGACCAGGGGTAGTTAGACACATAGCTATGACTAGGAGACGTGCCAGGGCTGCACCTTTGAGTGGCCGATAGCACTCTATCGCCGATTTCATGCTCCCATTGCCTCACCCACCCTGATGTTCTGATGAGGATGATGATGATGATGATGATGAGATTGATATATAGTCAACCACTGACATGACTATGTTGTACTTAGGACTTAGTACTACCATTTTGCATTTTCTGCATTTTGCATTGGTGTGGATGCTCGTTTAGTAGCTCCAGCACCACCGCTCGTTTGTATCAGGTCATGAGTGGAAAGCTTTCTTCTTGCATGCACCATTTCCCCCCTCTTCCTGCATGGGTGTCCTGCTTCACTACAGATTTGTGAACCTCTGGGAAGGCACCGTGGAGTGTTGTCCTAGATCGTAGGTCACTAAGCCTACTTTGGGCCGCTACGCAAGCACCAAGCTCTTACCGACGGGCTGTAGTGCCACTCACTAGCACCTAGTTTCGCAGGCTGTTCGGGGCTTCCAGCATTGGTTCTGCAGTGCCTCTTCAGCTTGCATCGCCTTACAACCTCTTGCTCGTGTTTTGACAGCCGCTTAGCCTTAATGTGACCTATGTAGAAATGCAATTTCAGTGCATCCTACCCGTGATTTGCAAATGCCCCTTGGAACTTGGATTGGAGCCTGTAACCCTCCTCAACTGTTTTTTTCCAGAGAAAAGGAACTTCTATTAATACTTGTAGAAAAACCAACCATACAGATCAACAAAACGAAAAGGTGCCAACCATGGGGAAACCCCCCTTAACTGTTTGTGAAGTGGATTTTGAAAATAGTAGGGTTAGCTTTGTCCCTCCTCCTCCCTCTCTTTTTCCTTTTTCTTGTTTTGCCTTCTTCCCTCGTGCTTTTCCTCAATAGGAATAGTTCGCACCCTCGTTCTTGTGTAATGGGATCCTTTTTGGTCCGGCTTGAAGAGCTCTCATGGCAGCATCCTCAGCTCCCACTTCCTACCATATCATGCTAACACTAGGGGACAAGCAGCAGATCGATCATTTAGTATCGGATCTAATTGAAAGAGAAATCATCAGGCAACTGGTGGGTCTTACTCCCACTAAATGCTAAGTCAAAGGTTGGGTACATGCGACCCTCACTCTAAAAAAGAATCACACTCAAGACGTGGTCATATATAGACGTGGTTTTCCTTATACCTTGGTACCACAGTTTCATAGCAGAGACTTGGAGCCACCACATCATATCCCGAGATACCTGGTCATGTTTCGATTTTCGGGTATGTCTTAGAAGTACAAGAGCATCTTCTCTTTGATCAAGTCTAGGATTGGGATTGTCATGGAGTCCTCAAGATTGCAGCTTCAGTTCTCATGGATGATATGTAGGAAGTCTAATTAGTGGTCATGGAACCTCTACTCTGTCCTCTAGCTTCACTTTGGAGACTCTTTCTCTAAAGGGTTAGTACCCAGATGGTGGAGGTTGTAGGGCATCATAGGGGGACTTGGCCATTTGCAAAGGCATGTCCAAGGTTCACTGGTTGTAAGGAGGGACAAAGGTGTAAGGCAGGACAACGATAGGAGGCTACACCCCCTCTTCCGTCAACAACTATGCATGCTTCACATTTCCAAGTTTTTCTAGGAATTGGCCTTGGTTTAGGTCTAGAACAAGAGAAAGAGACTATCGAAAGAAAACAACAGAAAGAAGAGAAAAACGGAGTCAGATTGTCAGGTAGGACTTACTTCCATGGTCACAGATCCTACCTCACTACGGGATCGGGATGAAGTGCAAGGGTGGAGGTACCCTTTGAAAGGCCCACTTAGCAAGCATGACGTTCACAAGCACAAAGCGAGGTGGATACGCAGACTGAGAGGGAAAGAATGAGGGAGAAGTACAACGGGGAGAGAGTGAGAGAGAGGGGTGACACAAAAGATGTGGGTGTGAAGTGATGAGCCACACCACAAACTCATAGGTTTTATTAGGATTAGGTTTTTCACCCTATGATAAGACAGTCATAGGTGTCATATCTTTAATAAAGGGGTGGCAATGTGCCTTTACCCCAACAACCTCCCACCTAAAGGCCGATGTGCCTAAAGGGGAGAAAAGAATAAAATTACAGCAATATACAGTTACTGTATACAAGACCATAAAATAAGAATGGTCTCATCCTAATCCCATGATGTGGCGACAATGTGCAAACCGCTCTGTAGGCAAGCTCTTAGTGAGCAAATCTGCAAGATTATCATCAGTATGCACCTTCACAAGCTCAAGTCGCTTGTCTTCCAGTCTCTCCCTGATGAAATGATATTTCACATCTATGTGCTTGGTCTTCTGATGAAAGACCGGATTCTTTGCCAACATGATAGCACTCTGACTATCACAATGCAAAACTGGCATATTTCCTGTAATGCCCAAATCTCCCACCAGCCGAGTAAGCCATATTGCTTCCTTGCAAGCCTCAGTGGCTGCAACATATTCAGCTTCAGTAGTTGACAGTGCAACGCATTTCTGCAACCGAGACACCCATGATATAGCACCTCCTGCAAATGTGAAAATATAACCGGTAGTAGATTTCCGGTTATCTGCATTCCCTGCATAGTCTGAATCTGTAAAACCATGCACCAATGCATCTTGCCTACCATAGCATATGCACAAGTCTTTGGTACCCTTGAGATACCTCAAGACACCTTTCACTGCTTCCCAGTGCCGCTTGCTTGGATTTGCCATATACCTGCTGATGACTCCCACCGCAAAGGCAATATCCGGACGAGTGGCAACCATGGCATACATCAAAGAACCAACTGCAGATGCATAAGGAACCTTGGCCATTTCAGCCTTATCATCATCTGATCTGGGGCTGTCCTTACTGCTGAGTTTTAAATGTGGAGGCAACGGGGTACTAATAGACTTCCCCCCCTCCATTTTAAACCTCTGCAGTACTTTGTCAATGTACTCCTTCTGTGACAGAAACAAAAGTCCCTTGGACCTGTCACGAGTAATCCGCATGCCAAGAATATGGTTTGCATCACCCAAGTCTTTCATGTCAAAAGACTTATGCAGTTGTTTCTTCAAAGCACTAATCTCATGCTGAGATTTACTGGCAATCAGCATGTCATCCACATATAGAATGAGTAGCATCAAACTGCCATCCTTTGCCCGTTTGGTGTACAAGCAATGATCGGTCTCACACCTATGATACCCTTGGGACTGCATGAAGGCATCAAACTTCTTGTACCATTCTCTTGGTGCCTGCTTGAGTCCATACAAGCTCCTCTTGAGCTTACACACAAGCTGCTCTTTCCCTTTAACAGCATATGCCTCTGGCTGACTCATATAGATCTCATCATGGAGATCTCCGTGAAGAAAAGCAGTCTTCACATCCATCTGACATAAATCCATGTCCTCATGAGCAACAAGAGCTAACATTGCTCTCAAAGTAGTCATCTTGACTACAGGAGAAAAGATCTCATCAAAGTCAATGCCCTTCTCCTGCTTAAATCCCTTGGCAACCAATCTGGCCTTATACCTCGGTAAAGCATTTGAATCCACTTTGACTTTGTAAACCCACTTGCATGGCAAAACCTTTCTGCCTGCAGGTAGCTGCACCAAGTCCCATGTATCATTTTGAAGTAGGGAGTCCATTTTAGATTGCATGGCTTTCTCCCACTTCCTTTTCTCTGTTCTTCCCATAGCTCCCTTGAAGCTGGAAGGCTCACCACAATCTGTCAGCATAATAAAATCACCCACATTATTGGCTCCTGGAACAAACCTGTCAGGAGGTCGTTGTACACGGGTGCTCCTCCTAACAAAATGTTCCGGATTAGGCTGCTGTCTAGCCTGTTCGTCATGCATGACTGGTGGCTGTACCACCATATCTGGCTGTTCTACAGCCCCATTTGCTGGCATATTCAGTGGTGCATCATTGGCAAAATTATCTGGCTGATTTTCAGCCTGTATACCCTCTTGAACAGGGTTATCTGCAGCAGTTTGCTGCTGCATATTAATGGGCATTCTTTGCTGTCCGACATCATCATAAACAACCCTCCTGTATTCCACAGGTTGCACGGGTTCTTTGTGTACACTATCCTCTTTAAATATGACATCATTGCTGCGTATAATCTTCCGTTTAACGGGATCCCATAACCTGTACCCCATTTCACCTTCGTCACCATAACCCATAAAGATGCATCTGGAAGACTTTGGCTCCAGTTTGGTGCGCAGTTCTTTGCGTATAAGAGCAAAGCACTCGCAGCCAAACACACGTAAGTGCTTATATGAAGGTGGCTTGCCAGACCACACCTCCTCTGGCACTTTCAACTCCAAAGCCTTGTTCAGCGAATTGTTAATTATGTGAACTGCTGTTTGCACGGCTTCTGCCCAAAAGCCATGGGGCAATGCAGCATAAGACAACATACATCGAACCTTCTGTTGAATAGTTCGATTCATCCGCTCACTCACACCATTTTGAGATGCATTATGAGGGGCTGTGAGTTCTTGTTTAATGCCCTTAGCTTCGCAAAACTGTACAAAAGCATGTGACACATACTCACCCCCATTATCGGATCTAAGGCATTTCAGCCTGCGTCCTGTCCGATTCTCAACCTGAGCGACAAACTTCTTGAAAGCATCTAAGGCATCGCTCTTATGCTTCAAGAAATAGACCCACACTTTGCGTGTGGCATCATCAATAAAAGTAATGAAATACTTTGCACCCCCTAGTGATAGCTGTGGCATCTCACACAAATCAGTGTGCACTAGATCAAGCGGTGCTCTATTCTGGGGAGTTCTCCTCTTATGAGGAGTCATAGAATGCTTTCGAAAAATGCAATGATCACAAGTAGGCAAATCTGAAAATGAAAGACACGGCAGATAACCCAAACGTGACAGTTCTTGCATTCCTTTAACGGACATGTGTCCCAACCGGCTATGCCACAATGAAACCTTTGGCAGCTCGGTTATGGCAACAACATGATTACCTACACTGGAAACATAAAGAGGGTACAAGGTATCACTCTTATAACCCTCAGCCACTACAACCTGGCCATCAGTAATCACCCATTTGGAATCCCCAAATGTGGTGTGGTAACCACTGTCATCCAACAAGCCAGTGCTAATCAGATTTTTCTTGATTTGCGGCACATGGCGAACACCATCAAGCATAAATATGTGTCCATCAGGGAATACTATCTGTATACTGCCAATCCCTGCAATCTGACATGCATAGTTGTTCCCAAGGTGAACAACTCCATGAGTACCTGTGTAGGAAGTAAACCACTCCCTATGAGGAGTAACATGAAAAGAAGTACTTGAATCCAAGAGCCAGGTGTGCATGTCATGGCCATCAATAACCAATGTATGTGCAATTACAGCAGAAGAGCATAAAACATCATGCCTGTCACTTTCACTGTCTTTTGCTGCAACATTCACTGCATCCAAGTCATCTACCTTGGCCTTGCCTTTGCCTTTGCTTCCACTGCCTGCATCCTTTGCCTCAGCCTTCTTGGCTTTCTGATCCCGTATAAACTTGAAGCACTTAGACTTCACATGTCCCTTCTTGCCACAATAAAAGCATTCAATATCCTTTTTGCCACGGGACTGACTGCGGGATTTGGACTTACTAGCAGATCTCCCCTTCTGCTAAGTCCTGCCTCTTTCCTGTACCTGCAAAGCATTTGAAGACTTCCTGCCCGCATTATTCTTCTTGCTCATCTCCTCCATAAGGAGAGAGCTCTCTACATGAGCATATATAAGAGTGACATTTGAATTAGACAGGGTGGTCTTGAAAGTGTCCCAACTGTCAGGGAGGGTACACAACAAGAAAGTAGCCTTGAACTCCTCATCAAGGTTCAACCCCTGTGCAATCAGCTGTGTAAAGATGGCATTGAACTCACTCAAGTGTGAGGTCATAGCTGTACCTTCCTTCATGCGAAGATTAACCAGCTTCTTCAACCAATAAACCTTACTGGCTGAACTCTTTTGGGCATACAATTCTTCTAGCCTCTGCCATAGGCCATAAGAGGTCTTTTCAGCCTGAACATTGAACACAAGAGAATCACTGAGAGTAAGCATGATAGCAGCCCTCGCGGACAAATCTAGCTCCTCCCACTCATCATCTGACATCCCAGATGGCTTGACACCCTTTACCCTTATGGGCTTAGAAATCTTCTTTAGCAGAAGTACATTCAGACACTGTTCTGCCCATAATGCATAATTGTGTGCCCCTTCCAATTTCTTTATGTTCAGAATTGATGATTCACTTCCCCCTGATGCCATATCAGATAAGGAAAGTACCTGACTCCTTGTAAGTCAAAAAATGACTGAATAAAATTCTGATTTCTCAGAAAAAACCTGCTCTACCAAGAGCCAGGAGCACTCACAATAGTGCTGTTTTTACTGTCAAAAAAAAATCTGCGGCAAAACAGAAAATTTCCCTCTAGTTACTGTACCTTCTGACCCACTGTACCGTGCTCAAATAGGCATAAAACGGTAATTTCAGAATGCTGCAGCTGTTCCACAAGTGCTTTATCAGTGCATCATCAGCTGATGAAGCACAAAACACTGCTGTCCTGGACACTTCTCCCACCTCAGATGGGGTATTGCACTGATTTTATATGCATAAACCACTTGTCATACACTGTTTTGTTCACTGAAAAGAGGCTCTAGACACTTCAGCCTGTCACAAACCTGCAACAGAAAATGGGACAAATCCCAAGCAATCACCCTTCTGCCAAGGGGATAAAAGGCATATGAAGGTCTCAAACAGTAACTCAAGTGCTCTCAAGCAAAATCTGGGCAAAAGCCCCTGGATTTGACACCTGTGCCAAGTGAAAAAACACCTCAACACTGAGGTAGCATACAAAACACAGCGCTCTCCTGGCACTTTCACCTGACAATGCAATGCATAAACAGCCCTGTGTACACAATAACAACACAGATCCCAACGTACAAACACTGAAGAGAAAATCTTTTGAGCACTGTCAACGATGGACAGTTAGGGACCGAGTAAACTCGATGCGCCCGCGCCCTGGCCAAGCGTGGCTCAACTGAGATTTTTCAAGGTGTCGTACACAAAATGTGACATGCAGAAATGTCACTGAATACACTGCGGAAACAAGACCAATGTGAGCTCCCTGGCTCCACACTGCCTCAGGGCATACACTGCATAAACTTCCAGGCAAAAGCCCTTTGAAAATGTCACCCAAAAGCTGAGATTTGCACTCAGCAAAAGCATAAATGCCCTCTGCAAAGTCAAGGCGTATGACCTTCCCGTAACAAGATAACTGTGCAACGACCACACAATTGTGGCACTAGTCACCTCAAGCACGAGGGACAAGAGTGTACTTGCTGTACCTCAAACACACAGTTTTGAGAACTGAAAAAATTCCGGGAATGAAGAGCAGAATGCTCTCTCTTTTTCTTCTTTCCCCAAAGAAAAACTGCTGTACTTTTTGTACCTGTGTACTTGCTGTACCTGTGCAGGGTACGAAATCCCAGAACAGAGAAAAAACAAAAATTTCGACAGGTACCTGTACGGCTTTCGTACGGACATTACGGATTCCGTACGTCCGGTACGGATGGCTGTACGGGACGCTCCCGTACGGCTGCCCCGTGTGCTGCCTGGGTGCGCGCCGGCGCTGCGCACTGGCTGCGCCCGCTTGGTAGCGGGTAGCAGCTAGCAGCAGCTAGCTGCTGCTGTTACAGCTGCTGGCGTTGCTCCGCGCCGCCCTGCTCTGCTCGCACGCGCGTTGCCCCGCGCTACCCTGCGCTGCTGCTCGCGGCCGAGCTCGCTGCTGCCGTTGCTGAGGGCACGAGGCCCGAGGGGAGAGGAAGGGGTAGAGGGAGTGGTAGGCAGGAGTGGGGAGGGAGAGATGAAGGCTCTGATACCAGTTGAGAGGGAAAGAATGAGGGAGAAGTACAACGGGGAGAGAGTGAGAGAGAGGGGTGAAACAAAAGATGTGGGTGTGAAGTGATGAGCCACACCACAAACTCATAGGTTTTATTAGGATTAGGTTTTTCACCCTATGACTGTCTTAAGACAGTCATAGGTGTCATATCTTTAATAAAGGGGTGGCAATGTGCCTTTACCCCAACACAGACACCCCCTCAATACTCGGGGATGGGGGGGGCTGAGGCAGAGCTACCTTTGCCTTTTCTATGGCTGAGCAATTAGCTTCTTCATCAGTTGATAGTCGGCCCCTTGGCAGGCCCACCACCAGAGGAGACGGCTCCTCCTCCACCTGCCCTTCTAGCTTCGTAGTGCTAGTTCTCCCCTCTCCCTCTCTTGCTCCCCCAAGCCCATGGCAGTGGCTTCTTTGGTAGCTCCCATGCCTCCGGCTTCTTCTGACTCCCCTTCTTTTGAATCTCTTTCTTTTTCCGATCTTGACCCCCTCTCAGGGCTCCTAATGAGCCCCCCTCTCTTAGCCTCTGCCCCTGGTAAGACTTGTAGCTACTGAGATTGACCATGGATTGAGAATCGAGGTTGCCAATGGACAACACATGGTTTTCAAGTTGTGTTGCTAGATGTGCGGATTTGACTCCCTAATGGCTCTTTAATAGGATCTCCTCTAGCCTTAGATATTGCATTCCCAAAAATGCATGATTTTAGTAACAAAGCTGGCTAGACATCTCAAGAAGGAAAGTGCCTAATATGCATTATAGATGGCCAAGTCACAAAAAGATGATGTCCCAATCGTGGAGGATGTTGATATGCAGCAGTTGCTCTAAAATTTATCCACTTATATGCCACATCACTTGCCTTTGAAGAGAAATGTTGACCATGTTGTAGTCTTGGAGCTTGGTAGGAAGCACGTCAACAAGGCTTCGTATTGTTCAAGGTGGAGCGGGAGGAATTAGCAGATCAGGTCAAGTAGTTGCTTGGGAGAATTTCATTTCTCACAGCATTTCTCATTTTGAATCATTTGTGCTCTTGGTTCAAAAGAAAGATGGCTAGTATTGTATGTGCATTGACAATATAAAAAAAGGGCTTCCAATCCCTAGGATTGATGACTCATTGGATGAACTTAAGAGTGGTTAATTTTTCACTAAGATAGATTTGAGGTCAGTTTCCCACCAGATTAGGGTGAAAGAGAGTAATGAGCACAAGACAGCCTTCTGTACCAAAAGGGGCATGTATGAGCTCAAGGTGCTATCATTTGGATTAACTAATGCATCGGCCGCTTTTCAATCACTAATGATTGCATCCTCATTTACAAAAGAGCAAGTAAAAACTCTTTGAGCATGTCAAACCGGAGCTGGAAATCTGCAGGTTGCATCAGCTCTATTCTCTAGAGTGAAAACAAAAGGGCCAGCTATTAAAGAAATTTCTTAGGCACTACCTAAGAAGTTTAGAGGTGAGGGATGCTCATTCTTAAAATGTGAAGACTTTGAGAAATCAAATCAAGAAAATTTGTGTTTTATGTGTGACTGCAAGGAGCATTTTGCTGGGAACTTCTCCAACAAGCCAACAAAAAGAGGCTCATATGGTACATGTTTGGTTATTGGGCATTGTGAAATATATAAGAGGTGGGGTCTACCATGAAGACATTACCCATGTGTCACCTATCATCACCAATGTAAGAGCCTACATTGGGGTCTCATGATTTAGTTAAGGTGACAACACATGTTAGGGTGCATGGAGATATAGGAGGGCATACAGTGCATGTAATGCTTGATGATAATGCACGTCTCAATTTCTTGAACTAGTTTTAGTCAAAATATTAAAGTTGTTGGAAGGTCTGAGTGTACGTAAATATGTGATCTTGTTGATGAAGAGTAGAGAGACTATGACATGGTGTAGAGATGAAATCCAAGCGCACAAGGATGCCCTAGATTTTCAAATTATGCATAAAGCCCTCTATCAAAATTCTTGACTAGCATGGGGCCTTGACTTGTGTTTACACGAGCCTTGCAAGTTGCTCGCATCAAGGGACGGGAACCACACGTGATCAATTAGCTTCTCTAGTTGCTAGTTGCGTCGCCAATCAAGTAGCCTGGCTCTTCAATAAGTAAAAATACCTTAGAACAAGCGATCAGCAGCTCTTCAAATTCCAATGACAGAATTCCAGTGAAGGGGGGGGCAAGCTTTGTACGAGCACCTCAAACAAGCAAAGCTCTCTCTCACAATCAGCGTAGACCACCAGCGACATGCAATCAGCGCACACCTCCTTCTCTTCTCAAAAAACCCAGAGTCGTCACCTTCTGTCGTTACCTTCTCTCCTGCTTTCTGGAAAGCCTCTCTCCCCTTCTCTACACTCTGCGCTCCCCCTCTATAACGGAGTGTCAACTCCTCTTGGAAAATCCTTCATGCCACCCACGTAATGGGCCAAGTCCCCACATATTGCAGCATTGGCTCCATGTAAAATCGTAGCTGCCTCATGCAAGCCACCTCTCTACGTAAATTTTCCACGTCATTGCCTCCTTTTACCACTCTTCTACCTTGCCTCAAAAAACATTGCACCAAGACCATTGCTCACACAATTGGGGTCACATTTCACTAGCACACAACCATCCTTCAAAACAAGGTATTTTGATGCATGCCCACATATTTACCACATTGGATGTAACACAGATATTGTCATGACAACATTCCATGCACAGAAGACCATTTACCACACGTTAAAAAAACACAAAAGACTTTTACATTTGACATTCAACTACCGACCCTATCACACATGGGCACATTACTCTGGAGTGCATCCATATTGCGTTTTTATCACTTCCCATAGGAAGTTCCTACAAACATTTTATTTCTTAGTCAAATATCTACATCATACCATCTTTTTTTGGGAAAAGATGTCTTTGGAGCCATTAAAAAACCCATCACTAGCTAACTATGTGCACCTATGTCTCTCTACATTATTCATAGTGCTAGTATTTTATTGCTTTTTTTGTCTTATCATATTTTGCCCAACCCCAAGCTACAGACATTCATGTCTTGCAGTCAAATATAGTTTTGAGGTCTTCAGAGATGTCCTCATCCATGAGGTCTTCAGTCCCACCTTCCCGCATCACAAGAGGGCCACATGTGTTTACTTGCATGATCTTGATCACATATTTCTTCAACCTCAGACCATTGACTCTATTCTTATGCAACATCCCGTCCAAATCAGCTGATAAGATCCATTTGGGTACTTCTTCACTACCTGATACGGTCCTTCTCACTTAGTCACAAACCATGTCTTGAAAGTGAAATCCAACTTACTGTCATATCTCAGAACTAGATCCCTTTCTCTGATATACTTATCTTTGTACTTCAGATTGACCCTCCTTTGATTTGCTTCTTGAGCAGCAACATAATGATCCACAGCCTTCAACCAGTCCAGTTGTGCTTCCTGCAAACTTAATAACCTATTTGCATATGCTGAATTTGGCTCTTCGTTCATCTTCTTAAAAAATTGAAGGGCTGGAATCTCCACTTCAATTGGCAAGAGAGCTTCTTTGCCATACACTAGATGAAAAGGAGAAAACTGTGTACCTTGTTTTACAATGACACGATATGCCCACAAACACCATGAAGTCACCAAGGAGGAGAGTGTCTAGAGAACTCTGTGATATCATCATGAATAGTCTCATATGGGCTGTGCCCATTAGTGGTGACCTCTCGTACATAGGATGATGTATTTGGGGGAAAATAGCATATAGCAATGAAGGTCCTGGTAACTGGACCCGAATCCACATGTGTCGTGCATGCTCCTACTTTCGTATCATAGAGAGAAGTGGCCTCAGATGTGATCTGAAAAGGACAGCCACACCTCCGAATCCTCGTACCCCACTATCCCTCCTCAGTTCCCTGCTGTGGGCAGACTCCCATGTGTATCTTGTCACTGTGGGTAGCCCTCTCTCTGGGCTTTCATGTGTCTCGGTGTAGAAGATCACATCTTTGTTATGGTATGTCTCCAAGAACCCCGTGGGTCAGACCATAGGGTGCCATTACAATTCCACACTGCCATCCTCAATTTGTTTTGCATACTCACCCCATCGTTCAGACACCGTCATGTGCTGTCCCCTTCTCCTCCTGCCGCATCTCGTACTTCTTTTTCTACCCTCTCTCGAATGATTACCCTACCATCTCTGTAAATTGCCCATTTCCCCTCTTGTCTTGCAGCCATCACCCGTACCATTCCTTCCCTTCTATGCTCCTGTTGTAGGAGTGTGAGATCTTCATCTAGAAAGATCTTGGTCCCCTTCAATGCTGCCCCTGTACTCATAAGGGTGGATCTATTTGTGGCTGTTCGCAGCTTTACCACCAAAGGCCTTGTTGGTGCATCTGTTTTACCCACTCTCTAGGCTGATTCACAAGTGAGGTTTACTCCCATTTTGTCAAAGAGGATTTTGGTGTTTGCCATGGGGCTATCCCCTACTGTTAGGCCTTTGACCAGCACATTTAAACTCTTGCTGTCCCGTCGTTTTTCTTCCTCAATTGTTTCAGAAATGAGCTCCCTTTTCTTTGGTGTTGTGTCTTTCTTTAGTACATCTTGCCTTCAGTTTGTCATTCTCAGTCCCTAGTGTCTCAAATTTTGAGGTCAAATTACTGTTTTTTTCATCTAGAGCATGCGTCATGTCCTGCATCATTTTACCTTTCTCACATGTCCATTTGTTTTGCATCTCCTCTTGCCATTTCATCTTGCATTTGGGCTCGGAGGTTTGAGAGCTGATCTTCTCTAGCCTCTGTTAGCTTCTTGCATAGGCCTTCAATTTCTCTGCCTTGCATCTTACATATTTCCTTGAGCGTTGATATGCAAGCCTTGGCGCTCTGGTCTTCTATTTTCTCTGCCTTCGTCTAGATGAGGTTGTACTTCCGGTCCTTATGTCCTCTTGTTTTTTGGTCGGGTGAGCTCTCCTTCGGCCCCATATTGCAACCTTTCTTGGTCGGTGGTCTGCTAATCTTCTTGCAGGTACAGGTTCGGTGCAGATTGCGAGGACTTAGGAGGTGGTAAGTGGGCCTTGAGGTATTGAGGGGGCTGGCCACCAAGGTCAGCCTTGATGCCTAGCAGCGCAAGTCTGCTTCACAAGCAACGCACAATTGCTTCGGGGACCCCTTATGGCGAGGCTGAGCAGCGCGTGGGGTTTCCTTGAAGCTTTGGGGCTAAGATGCCCCTTGTACCTCGACAGCAGGCGCTAGTCCTGCAATAGAGGAGGAGAGGGGCTCCCATAGCAGCCTGGGGACTCCTTCGTTGGTGGAGGGCTCCTGTGATGGAGAGGCGCAGCCTGGATGGCTCCCGCAGCAGCAACCTGTGTGGCGCAACCTGGATGACGCCCTCGGCAACAGAAATGTGGGGGAGGGGGAGGCAAGCGCAACAAGTGTGGTGGGGAGGTGGGCGCACCAGCGTAGGCAGCAGAAGCGTGGCACAGCGCAGGAAGCAGCCCACGGCGGGCAGGGTGGAGCTAGGCGGAAACAGCATGGTGGGGAGCAGGGTGGCGTGGAGGAGCAGCAAGGCGAGGAGGTATAGTAGCATGGCGGGAGGGGGAACAAAACAGCATGGGGAGAGAGAGAGAGAGAGAGAGAGAGAGAGAGAGAGAGAGACCTTGCAAAGGCCTTATGGGTCTATGAGACAAAGTGCACAACAAAAAAGAGTAGCTACCACATCCATGAGTATGAGAGAGTCAAGGAGTGCACATGGCATCTCAACTTGATATTATTGTAGCGCACAAACTATATTCTAGTCCTGTTGTAAAGTGGCCTTCATCACATGACTTTAAGACTAAAGGTCTTTGGGTTTCGAGGGAGGTCACCAAGTGTAATCTCTGTGTCCATCCATTGTCGAGTGTGGCGAGAGAGAGAGAGAGAGAGAGAGAGAGAGAGAGAGAGAGAGAATGAACTTTTGGCCCCTTTTGATTGCAGAGCAAAAGTCAGCACGATCTTGGATCCAAGATTTCAACCAGGAGTCAGAATTGCAATGCTTCCAAACAAATTTCAATCATCCACTGGCTGGTATTCATCTAATGGATATTGTATACTATTGGTGATTGTACATTGTGATTGCGAAATGATGTAGCCATTTTTTGAGAATATCTTAGGATCTGATGTCATAACAGACTCTTACTAAATTTTCCATTCCTAGTCTTGTTTTCACAATATATCAAAAGTAGTGTAGGTTTGTGTTGGTACGGTCGGTTACTGATCCAAATGATCGGTCCCTCATAGATCTATAGAGTTGCACTTTTACTTGGAAAGTAATGGTTTGATAGAGTGCTCAAATTATTGCCTTTGCAGGTGGACAGTTGCATTATGTGGTGCCAAGAGATGGAAATTATTCAGTCCTAGTGGATAACCTTGAAACGCAAACTGTCGAGGTTAGAAAGTGCAACTGCACAGTGACTTTTTCTTGTTGTTTCTAGGTGTCCTTGTCATTTGGTTGTGTAGGCTTTGATGATTGCATGTTCTGATGAGCAGGTTCTTCTTGGTCTTCAAATCTATGCAACCCTATACAGCACAGATGATGCTGTTTATCTATGCATTCCGTATCCTAAGGCTTGCTCATTGCAAGTTTCTGTGTTTGGAAATAGAGCTGCTGTGCTGAGTACTCCAAATGAATATCAGGTTTGTAATTTTGGCATATACATTTTTTAATGTTTGTTTGCTGGGTGCCTATTTAAGCTGCCATTTTAAATTTTTGTCTATTATAGCTGTCTTTAAAGTATGTGGGTCAGAAAATGGGGAGCTTTCCTGGTAAACCAAGGTTTAGGATTTACATTTTGTGCGGATTAGTTGCTAGTAACGCTAGGATTGTTCAGAGTTGTTACAAATCTGTTCATTGCTCTGTTGACTGGACTAAGTGTAACAGATAACTGCATTGGACTTGATAATAAAACTGCTATGTTTTTTTTTTCCACGAACCTTTGCAGAACAGTATTTGGGAAGCAACACTCTCCTACAGGGTTCGATGGTTTTCAATAGCTGCTGCCTTAGGTATATGGTCCAGTTTTGTGTCCTTTTTAGCCTTTTTAATATTGAGTGCATTCCTATGTACCAGGCTTCTGCTTGGCTGCATGCTTTGGAAGAACATAATAGACCATTTATGTTCTACTTCAGCTATGTTGATTTGGACCAAAATTTACATTGTGTGGGCCTGGTAAACTTTTACATTAGGAAGAAAGCGATAGTTTATGAAATGAATTATTAAAATTTTTATGGTCTGTATGTGCAGGCTGCGCTTTTCTTGTAGCGTCAGCAACTTTCAAGATAGGACGTTGCCTACAATTTCATATGTCACATGAAAGACGAGAATGGGAAAGCAGACATGAAGAAGCAGCTGATTGGGAAGAAGATGATGAGATTAAGGACATAGAAGAATCCTATGATTGTTCTTTGTGTATGAATGCTCGTAAAAACAGCTTTTTTATTCCTTGTGGACACTTTGAAACATGTCTTTCTTGTGGACTCAGGTAAGTGAAGTTTGCATGCTTCTTTTTCTCTTTAGCTTTAAAACATTGATGTGTTGCTGTGCTTGTGGGGGTGTGTGTGTGAGAGAGAGAGAGAGAGAGAGAGAGAGAGAGAGAAAGAGAGGCTAACATCTTCAGGAGGCCTCATGGGCCCATGAGACAAGATACAATAAACAAAGTAACGCATGCAAGCCATTGCGGGCTGAGGCAAGGGCACACTAGAACCCCGTTGAGTGCTAACTAGGACTCAACTAAAAAACTAGAGATCCGAGAGAGAGTAGGTATGATCAACTATCAACTACGATCTTGTTGCCACAGTAGTGCTCCTGTGGAATGCAAATACGTAGAGGGTACCACGTTGATTGTAAGGCATGAGGAGATGGTTGAGAATCTGAATGCTTGGTGACACCACCATTGAGCCGACGCCCGGTATGGGTATGGCAGCTCTAGATTGAGCACGCGCCAGTTAGTGGAGTTTTAGCGTGGTGAGCTAGAGGCCTAGGGGTCGAAGGCAAGTCCTGCATGCTTGGGTTCGTCAGGGTCTTGATATCTTCTCCGCTCTCTAAGTTTCCATTTAATACGGAGGGTCCACACTTGAGGTGGCACCAAATAAATAAGGTGGAGGAAAGACTTCTCCATGAGATGTGTGGTGGGTGTAAGTGCTTGCAATCTCCACGACAAATCTTCTGCAAACACTCTTTCCTTTGCTCTCTCTCCTCTCCCTCTCTCTACAAACACACTAGGGCCCAGGACAATCGTTGGGCTGGACCCCCTTGAAGGCTTTATTCATGAAGAGAGAATCTCTATACAATAGTTCAGCGTGGAAGCTGTGTTACAAATTTTCAAACGTGAATCCATTTTACAGGAGCTTCAATTGAAGCGCATTACTTTGGCAACATGCCAAGTGTCAAAATAACTAACTAAATTTAGTACATGCCACAAAGGGCAATCTCTGGGGTCTTCGATGTTCCTTGGTCACACGAACATCTTCTGGTCGCTTGCTAAGCTCCTTAGCGCTTGGGAAATCAACCCTTCTTAGTACCTGCAACAATTAATTAAAGCGCAGCACCATGGCACCCATTAACTGTTAGCGCTTTTCATGCAAATAAAATGTGGACTAATCCTAGTCATGGTGGGCATCTCCACTGAACAAACATGTGAACAAAACATAGAACACAATTCTTGGTCGACCGAAGTCAACCCTCTTGGTCGTAATTAAGGGGCTTGACGATCAGTCAGAGCACCTTAATTATGGCCAAGTCTCTCCAACCGAAGTCGGCGCACCTTGGTTAACAAGGTTAACCCTCTTGGCATGAGCCAAGTCTCGTTGACCGAAGTCAACCCTCTCAGACCGTAGTCAGCTCTATGGTTCTCTGGTTAATCGCAGTTAACCCTCTTGGTAATAAACCAAGTCTCCTCGATCGAAATCAGGCTTACTTGACCAGAGTCAAGTATCTTTGACCATATTTAATTCTTTGACCATTAAAAGAACTCTTTTGACCATAATTAACCCAGATGGAAAACTCTTTAATTATGATCAAATAAATGGTCAACTGTACTTAGACTTAGGATATTTTACAGCTTGATGATATTCCCTCGGCTTCTAATCAGTTGACCTCAACCGAAAAGCTTCCTTGTAAACATCCAAAAGCTGTGGATGATCGGACAACATGTCTTCATCCATCCACTTGGCATCCAATGTCGTATAATTCTTGAATTTTACAAGATACTTGTAAAACGCCTTACCCTGATGGTCTTTGCATATAGTATGGTACACAATCTGCTCTGGTTGAAGGATCTCCTCCAGCTCATCCACTTTTGGTGGATCCTCTGATATTAGCTCTGTAGGCTCTAGCCCCTAGAATTTCTTCAGAAGACTCACATGGAAAGCATTGTGAATCCTTCAATGCTCTGGCAATGCCAACCTGTATGCCAACCTGTATGCAACCTCATTTATTTCTTTTGTAACCCTGAAAGGGCCATAGTTACTGGGAGATAACTTTGCATACACTTTCTATTTGCCTTTAAACTTGCGGAGCCTAGCTTTCTCGAACTTCAAAAGTACCCAATCCCCTTCCTTAAGATCTAACTGTCTCCTATGCTTATCTGCAGCTCTTTTATGCTTTTCTTGATACCTTTCAATTTCTGTCCGGACTTGACTGAAAGCTGTCTGGAGGTCTCTCACAAACTGAAAGCTGTCTGGAGGTGCAGAATCACCTTCCCATAGATGACTTCAAAGGGGGTTTCCCTTGTAGAGCTGTGAACTGTATTATTGTTAGTGAACTCTACCAATGTTAGGTACTTTTCCCAGTCTGAACCTTGGTCACCCACGTAGCATTTCAGCATATCCAATGCTGTTGAGTTTGCTACTTCACTTTGACCATTTGTCTGGGGATGGAAAGAAGAAGAAAAATTCAGAGTCGTCCCCATATTATCAAATAAAGGTCTCTGGAATACACTGGTCATTCTGGGATCTCGATCATTGACAATGGACTTAGGCATACCATGGTGCTTAAAGATCTGTGCCATGAAAAGCTTAGCCATATGATCTGCCTTTATGGTTTTATGAACCGCAATGAAATGAGCTTGCTTGCTGAATCCATCAATGATAGTCCAAATCCCATCATTCCCTGGCAAATAAAAAATGGAGTCCATCGCAATACTTTCCCACGGTGCCTGAGGCACAGGAAGAGGCATAAGTAGGCCAAGTGCCTTCCGTCTATCATACTTCACTTTCTGACATGTAAGGCATTCAGTAACAAACTGATGTATATCTTTCCGCATCCTTGGCCAAAAGAAATACCTCTCTAGTGCTTGAGTTGTTGTTGTAATTCCTCTATGCCCAGCATAGGAAAGTGCATGGCATTCTTCCAAAATCCTTTTCCTCATCTCTTGGGTGATGTACAGGGAGTCATCTTTCATTAGATATCCATCTTTTAGGGAATAGTGACTGGTGGACTGCCCCTCTTGCATTTGTTGTAAAATCTCACCAAAATCTGCATCATTAGCATATTGCTTCCTCATATCTTCCAGGTCATGATGATAAGCAATAGTCACATTGTTGACCTGGGGTCTTCGGGACAAGGCATCTGCTACTTTGTTTTGAACTCCTGGAGTATGGACAATCTGAAAATGGTACATTGATAGCATATTTGCCCATTTCATATGCTTCTCAGAGAGTTTTGTCTAAGTTAGAAAATATCTCAGACTTTGGTGATCTGTTTTAACAGTAAAATCTGCACCCAAAAGAAAATGCTTCCATGTATGGATGACATGAATTACAGCTAGCAACTCTTTCTCATAGATTCCCAAATATCTCTCTGCATCCCGGAGTCTTCTGCTCTCATAGGCCACTACATGACCATTTTGATGCAATGCAGTCCCAACACATTCCCCACAAGCATCTCAATCCACATCAAATGGCTGATATAAATCTGGAACTATTAACATTGGCTTTGTGGTCAGCCTCTCTTTGAGTGTGGTGAATGCTATCTTTTGTGGAATTCCCCCTCTGAAAGTTGCATTTTTCTTAGTAAGATCGTTGAGTGGAGTGGCTATATCCGCAAAATGCTCGATAAATCTTCTGTAGTAAGAACACATGTCTAGGAAGCTACGAACTTCATGCATAGTTTTCAGCTCTGGCCATCCCCAAATGGCACGGATCTTTGCCGGATCCATCCGTTTCCCATCTTTGGATATTATATGACCCAAGTAATGGATCTTTTTTAGAAAGAATACACTTTTCTTGCTATTTGCATAGAGTTGATGATTTCTCAGCTCTTGAAACACTGTGGCAAGATGTTCCTTGTGCTCTTCTTCGGATGTAGAAAAGACAATTATGTCATGGAAGAAGGTACCAATGAACTGTTTGTAGGGTTTGAAGATACGATCCATCATCCTATTGAAAGTAGTTGGGGCATTAGTCAACCCAAAAGGAATCACCAGATACTCATATAACCCAAAAGTAGTGCGGAACGTTGTCTTGTGCACATTCTGAGGCTATATCCTCACTTGGTGATAGCCAGTCTTTAAGTCTATCTTGCTGAAAATTGAAGCCCCATTTAACTGATCCAGCACATCATCAATGCGCGGAATAGGGAATCTATTCTTGATGGTCATTTTGTTTAGGGCGCGATAATCGACGCACATACGGAATGGTAAAGTGTCAGAAAAACAATCTTTAAAATTTTCAATAAACTGAAATTTATTTTGATCTGCCTCACTTATTTCAGCATGCATTTCCATCTCTCTCTTTTACCAAAAACGTGTAAGCTGAAATTGCAGATTTTATTTCTTTTCCAACAGAACTATTTGATGCAATGGGAATAGTTTTCCCTCTATTCCTGGTAACCACACGATGTACTTTGCCCCTATGTACAAACTCCAGCACTCTTTCGAGAAGAGTCAACTTTACTACCTTGCGATGGAACCAAGGCATACCCAGGACTACATCATGATGTTTCAGGGGAGAAATGAAGAAGTCTTCATGATCCACATAAACACTCTACATGAAGACGGAGCTTCCCTATCAAGGGAGTGATTGGCATAGGGTTTCCATAGAACATCTGGTTGGCATCCAGAGCCTTGCCCAACTCCTCTGTCTTCTTGGTCAACCGAAGTCAATCCTCTTGGTCGTAATTAAGGGGCTTGACCATCTGTCAGAGCGCCTTAATTATGGCCAGGTCTCTCCAACTGAAGTTGGCGCACCTTGGTTAACGAGGTTAACCCTCTTGGCGTGAGCCAAGTCTCGTTGATCAAAGTCAACACTCTTTGACCGTAGTCAACTCTATGGTTCTCTGGTTAACCGTAGTTAACCCTCTTGGTAATAAACCAAGTCTCCTCGATCAAAATCAGGCTAACTTGACTAGAGTCAAGTATCTTTGATCGTAGTCAATTCTTTGACCAGTAAAAGAACTCTTTTGACCATAATTAACCTAGAGCAAAACTCTTTAATTATGATCAAATAAATGGTCAAGTGTACTTTGACTTAGGATATTTACATTGTGGTGACAGTGCCTCACATAGCAAAGCCGGCTCTTAAAACAAAACAAAACTTGTGGGACATGAAGATATCTCGTATCTGTCTCTGTTGGGTCGTGTCTCGTTGTGTTAGGGAGAATGGCCTCTGTGATTTTTGTATCTAGTGGGCCATATCAAGAGTGACACCTCGGCTTTGATGGCCCCTTTTGAGAAGAGCCGGGATAGGATGGACCTCCCATTGTGCATGCTTTTTGCTTGTGTGTGGTCTTTGTGTCTTCGTTGTCATAACTCCATGTCGTCTCTTCCCACTACTCCACATTCCCTCATATTAGCTAGCTTTTCCTCCGCTCCAGCTTTTCCTCCGCTCCAGTGTGTCCTGCGTTGAACTTGAACTTATAGAAATTAGTGACATGCTTCTGTGTCCGCTCTGTCTCTTGTGTCACCGTCATCTCCTATTGTCAAGTCTGAGCTAATTGGAGTATCTATGTGTCGCTGCATCCCGAGGTAGAGACCAATGCAAACTTGATCATGAAAGTGAGAGGGAAGGAAAGAGGGAGAAGTACAACGGGGAGAGAGTGAGAGAGAGAGATGACACAAAAGATGCGGGTGTGAAGTGATGAGCCACACCACAAACTCATAAGTTTTATTAGGATTAGGTTTTTCACCCTATGACTGTCTTATTAGGATTAGGTTTTTCACCCTATGACTGTCATATCTTTAATAAAGGGGTGGCAATGTGCCTTTACCCCAACAACCTCCCACCTAAAGGCCAATGTGCCTAAAGGGGAGAAAAGAATAAAAATTACAGCAATATACAATTACTGTATACAAGACCATAAAATAAGAATGGTCTCATCCTAATCCCATGATGTGGCGGCAATGTGCAAACCGCTCAACTTTTAGTGAGCAAATCTACAGGATTATCATCAGTATGCACTTTCACAAGCTCAAGTCGCTTGTCTTCCAGTACCTCCCTGATGAAATGATATTTCACATCTATGTGCTTGGTCTTTTGATGAAAGACCGGATTCTTTGCCAACATGATAGCACTCTAACTATCACAATGCAAAACTGGCATATCTCCTGTAATGCCCAAATCTCCCACCAGCCGAGTAAGCCATATTGCTTCCTTGCAAGCCTCAGTGGCTGCAACATATTCAGCTTCAGTAGTTGACAGTGCAACGCATTTCTGCAACCGAGACACCCATGATATAGCACCTCCTGCAAATGTGAAAATATAACCGGTAGTAGACTTCCGGTTATCTGCGTTCCCTGCATAGTCTGAATTTGTAAAACCATGCACCAATGCATCTTGCCTACCATAGCATATGCACAAGTCTTTGGTACCCTTGAGATACCTCAAGACACCTTTCACTGCTTCCCAGTGCCGCTTGCTTGGATTTGCCATATACCTGCTGATGACTCCCACAGCAAAAGCAATATCCGGACGAGTGGCAACCATGGCATACATCAAAGAACCAACTGCAGATGCATACGGAACCTTGGCCATTTCAGCCTTATCATCATCTGATCTGGGGCTGTCCTTACTGCTGAGTTTTAAATGTGGAGGCAACGGGGTACTAATAGACTTCCCCCCCTCCATTTTAAACCTGTGCAGTACTTTGTCAATGTACTCCTTCTGTGACAGAAACAAAAGTCCCTTGGACCTGTCACGAGTAATCCGCATGCCAAGAATATGGTTTGCATCACCCAAGTCTTTCATGTCAAAAGACTTATGCAGTTGTTTCTTCAAAGCACTAATCTCATGCTGAGATTTACTGGCAATTAGCATGTCATCCACATATAGAATAAGTAGCATCAAACTGCCATCCTTTGCCCGTTTGGTGTACAAGCAATGATCGGTCTCACACCTATGATACCCTTGGGACTGCATGAAGGCATCAAACTTCTTGTACCATTCTCTTGGTGCCTGCTTGAGTCCATACAAGCTCCTCTTGAGCTTACACACAAGCTGCTCTTTCCCTTTAACAGCATATCCCTCTGGCTGACTCATATAGATTTCATCATGGAGATCTCCGTGAAGAAAAGCAGTCTTCACATCCATCTGACATAAATCCATGTCCTCATGAGCAACAAGAGCTAACATTGCTCTCAAAGTAGTCATCTTGACTACAGGAGAAAAGATCTCATCAAAGTCAATGCCCTTCTCCTGCTTAAATCCCTTGGCAACCAATCTGGCCTTATACCTCGGTAAAGCATTTGAATCCACTTTGACTTTGTAAACCCACTTGCATGGCAAAACCTTTCTGCCTGCAGGTAGCTGCACCAAGTCCCATGTATCATTTTGAAGTAGGGAGTCCATTTTAGATTGCATGGCTTTCTCCCACTTCCTTTTCTCTGTTCTTCCCATAGCTCCCTTGAAGCTGGAAGGCTCACCACAATCTGTCAGCATAATAAAATCACCCACATTATTGGCTCCTGGAACAAACCTGTCAGGAGGTCGTTGTACACGGGTGCTCCTCCTAACAAAATGTTCCGGATTAGGCTGCTGTCTAGCCTGTTCGTCATGCATGACTGGTGGCTGTACCACCATATCTGGCTGTTCTACAGCCCCATTTGCTGGCATATTCAGTGGTGCATCATTGGCAAAATTATCTGGCTGATTTTCAGCCTGTATACCCTCTTGAACAGGGTTATCTGCAGCAGTTTGCTGCTGCATATTAATGGGCATTCTTTGCTGTCCGACATCATCATAAACAACCCTCCTGTATTCCACAGGTTGCACGGGTTCTTTGTGTACACTATCCTCTTTAAATATGACATCATTGCTGCGTATAATCTTCCGTTTAACGGGATCCCATAACCTGTACCCCATTTCACCTTCGTCACCATAACCCATAAAGATGCATCTGGAAGACTTTGGCTCCAGTTTGGTGCGCAGTTCTTTGCGTATATGAGCAAAGCACTCGCAGCCAAAAACGTAAGTGCTTATATGAAGGTGGCTTGCCAGACCACACCTCTTCTGGCACTTTCAACTCCAAAGCCTTGTTAGGCGACCTGTTGATTATGTGAACTGCTGTTTGCACGGCTTCTGCCCAAAAGCCATGGGGCAATGCAGCATAAGACAACATACATCGAACCTTCTCCTGAATAGTTCAATTCATCCGCTCACTCACACCATTTTGAGATGCATTATGAGGGGCTGTGAGTTCCTGTTTAATGCCCTTAGCTTCGCAAAACTGCACAAAAGCATGTGACACATACTCACCCCCATTATCGGATCTGAGGCATTTCAGCCTGCGACCTGCCCGATTCTCAACCTGAGTGACAAACTTCTTGAAAGCATCTAAGGCATCGCTCTTATGCTTTAGGAAATAGACCCACACTTTGCGTGTGGCATCATCAATAAAAGTAATGAAATACTTTGCACCCCCTAGTGATAGCTGTGGCATCTCACACAAATCAGTGTGCACTAGATCAAGCGGTGCTCTATTTTGGGGAGTTCTCCTCTTATGAGGAGTCATAGAATGCTTGCCAAATATGCAATGATCACAAGTAGGCAAATCTGAAAATGAAAGAGACGGCAGATAACCCAAACGTGACAATTCTTGCATTCCTTTAACGGACATGTGTCCCAACCGGCTATGCCACAATGAAACCTTTGGCAGCTCGGTTATGGCAACAACATGATTACCTACACTGGAAACATAAAGAGGGTACAAGGTATCACTCTTATAACCCTCAGCCACTACAACCTGGCCATCAGTAATCACCCATTTGGAATCCTCAAATGTGGTGTGGTAACCACTGTCATCCAACAAGCCAGTGCTAATCAGATTTTTCTTGATTTGCGGCACATGGCGAACACCATCAAGCATAAATGTGCGTCCATCGGGGAATACTATCTGTATACTGCCAATCCCTGCAATCTGACATGCATAGTTGTTCCCAAGGTGAACAACTCCATGAGTACCTGTGTAGGAAGTAAACCACTCCCTATGAGGAGTAACATGAAAAGAAGCACCTGAATCCAAGAGCCAGGTGTGCATGTCATGGCCATCAATAACCAAAGTATGTGCAATTACAGCAGAAGAGCATAAAACATCATGTCTGTCACTGTCACTGTCCTCTGCTGCAACATTCACTGCATCCAAGTCATCTACCTTGGCCTTGCCTTTGCCTTTGCTTCCACTGCCTGCATCCTTTGCCTCAGCCTTCTTGGCTTTCTGATCCCGTATAAACTTGAAGCACTTAGACTTCACATGTCCCTTCTTGCCACAATAAAAGCATTCAATATCCTTTTTGCCACGGGACTGACTGCGGGATTTGGACTTACTAGCAGATCTCCCCTTCTGCTGAGTCCTGCCTCTTTCCTGTACCTGCAAAGCATTTGAAGACTTGCTGCCCGCATTATTTTTCCTGCTCATCTCCTCGATAAGGAGAGAGCTCTCTACATCAGCATATATAAGAGTGACATTTGAATTAGACAGGGTGGTCTTGAAAGTGTCCCAACTCTCAGGGAGGGTACACAACAAGAAAGTAGCCTTGAACTCCTCATCAAGGTTCAACCCCTGTGCAATCAGCTGTGTAAAGATGGCATTGAACTCACTCAAGTGTGAGGTCATAGCTGTACCTTCCTTCATGCGAAGATCAACCAGCTTCTTCAACCAATACACCTTACTGGCTGAACTCTTTTGGGCATACAACTCTGCTAGCCTATGCCATAAGCCATAAGAGGTCTTTTCAGCCTGAACATTGAACACAAGAGAATCACTGAGAGTAAGCATGATAGCAGCCCTCGCGGACAAATCTAGCTCCTCCCACTCATCATCTGACATCCCAGATGGCTTGACACCCTTCACCCTTATGGGCTTAGAAATCTTCTTAAGCAGAAGTACATTCAAACACTGTTCTGCCCATAATGCATAATTGTGTGCCCCTTCCAATTTCTTTATGTTCAGAATTGATGATTCACTTCCCCCTGATGCCATATCAGATAAGGAAAGTACCTGACTCCCTGTAAGTCAAAAAAGACTGAATAAAATTCTGATTTCTCAGAAAAAACCTGCTCTATCAAGAGCCAGGAGCACTCACAATAGTGTTGTTTTTACTGTCGAGAAATCTGCAGCAAAACAGAAAAATTTCCCTCCAGTTACTGTACCTTCTGACACACTGTACCGTGCTCAAATAGGCATAAAACAGTAATTTCAGAATGCTGCAGCTGTTCCACAAGTGCTTTAACAGTGCATCATCAGCTGACGAAGCACAAAACACTGCTGTCCTGATCACTTCTCCCACCTCAGATGAGGTATTGCACTGATTTTATATGCATAAACCACTTCTCATACACTGTTTTGTTCACTGAAAAGAGGCTCCAGACACTTCAGCCTGTCACAAACCTGCAACAGAAAATGGGGCAAATCCCAAGCAATCACCCTTCTGCCAAGGGGATAAAAGGCATCTGAAGGTCTCAAACAGTAACCCAAGTGCTCTCAAGCAAAATGTGGGCAAAAGCCCCTTGATTTGACACATGTACCAAGTGAAAAACACCTCAACACTGAGGTAGCATACAAAATACAGCGCTCTCCTGGCACTTTCACCTGACAATGCAATGCATAAACAGCCCTGTGTACACAATAACAACACAGATCCCAACGTACAAACACTGAAGAGAAAATCTTTTGAGCACTGTCAACGATGGACAGTTAGGGACCGAGTAAAATCGATGCGCCCTGGCCAAGCGTGGCTCAACTGAGATTTTCCAAGGTGTCGTACACAAAATGTGACCTGCAGAAATGCCACTGAATACACTGCGGAAACAAGACCAATGTGGGCTCCCTGGCTCCACACTGCCTCAAGGCATACACTGCATAAGCTTCCAGGCAAAAGCCCTTTGAAAATGTCACCCAAAAGCTGAGATTTGCACTCAGCAAAAGCATAAAGCCCTCTGCAAAATCAAGGCATTACCTTCCCGAAACAAGATAACTGTGCAACCACCACACACTGTGGTACTAGTCACCTCAAGCACGAGGGACAAGAGTGTACTTGCTGTACCTCAAAAAACACAGTTTTAAGAACTGAACAGCTGGGAATGCTCTCTCTTTTTCTTCTTTCCCCAAAGAAAAAATTGCTGTACTTTTTGTACCTGTGTACTTGTGCAGGGTACCACTGTACTTGCTGTACCTGTGCAGGGTACAGATCCAAAAAAAAATTTCGAAAATGCCCTTCCCTGACGAAAAAATTCCTGACGCAGTTCGTACGGCGGCGTCCGTACAGTACGAACGCCTGTACGGTGTCCGTACGGCGGTACGGACGGCCGTATGTCCGTACACAAGCTCCTTGCGCGCGCCTGCGCGCCGCCCTGTTCGAGGCCCTGAGGCTGCCTGGGTGCGCACCGGTGCTGCGCACTGGCTGCGCCTGCTTGGTGGCGGGTAGCAGCTAGTAGCAGCTAGCTGTTGCTGGCGTTGCTCCGCGCCGCCTTGTTCAGCCCGCATGCACTCTGTCGCCCGTGCTACCGCCCTCGCTATCCTGCTGCAGCCCGCACTGCCTGCGCAATGCCAAGCTCCGCCCACGCCGCCTGCATGTTGCTGAGGGCACGAGTCCTGAGGGGACAAGGTGGGGTAGAGGGAGAGGTAGGCAGGAGTGAGAAGGGAGAGATGAAGGCTCTGATACCAGTTGAGAGGGAAGGAAAGAGGGAGAAGTACAACGGGGAGAGAGTGAGAGAGAGAGATGACACAAAAGATGTGGGTGTGAAGTGATGAGCCACACCACAAACTCATAAGTTTTATTAGGATTAGGTTTTTCACTCTATGACTGTCTTAAGACAGTCATAGGTGTCATATCTTTAATAAAGGGGTGGCAATGTGCCTTTACCCCAACAGAAAGTGGATAAGCCGAGAAAGTGGCCCAAAACTGTGCCCCTCTTAAAAAAGGCAGTGATATTATCCATGAATCTCATTGTCGACCGTACATGTATAGAAGAAGTGTTGCTCTGTCTCCACCTCCTCTAATATGCATATCCTACAGATCTATTGCTCTCTAGGTGGCCTATGGCTCACCTTGTCTCGATTCTTAGTTGTTGGGAATGGATCCGTAGTTGTCCAATGGCAGTCCTCAATGCATGTGAGACTCGTCTGCTGTCCTCTAGGTACTGGGGTTTGATAATAACTCCGTTGTCTGATGTCTCAGGAAGCGATCGTGATAGAATTGGACATTAGTGGTAATTCTTGGTCCCTCGCCAAGTCCATGACAGATAAAGATGGAGCAGATCCAACCGCATGGTATGTTTGAGTTCATCTTGTGGGACCAAGGGGGATGGGGCATCCAAACTACAGTGAAAAGGGGGGAGTTGATCCATCTGAATGCCTTGACTGGCAAACCATCTGAATATATGTGCATACCAAGCCATGCTAACCTGTCATCTACCAGTTGTTTGGATGACTCAGCCCAACCCTATGAAGATATGCCATTGTCTAAAAAATGGCATCAATTTGGAGTGGTGTCATGGCAAACTCTGGTGGTACTGTGTGATGAGGGATTGAGGCCTTACTTCGACTCATCACCTGTAGCCTCTCAAATCACCTCCAATCAATCGCCAAGAGCTTACTTCGACTCATCACCTGTAGCCTCTCAAATCACCTCCAATCAATCGCCAAGAGCTTACTTCCCCAAAAGGGTTTTGCATCCATGGTTATTAGGCTCACACACACACTTTTTTTTTTTTTTTGGTGGTAAGAAATCTTTTATTGCTGTAAAATAATTACATTCATAGTTACTTCGAAAGTGGAGTAACTACTACTCAACTGAAAATCTCAGTATAAGCTGTACATACATCCTGATCAATCAAACGAGTCTGAACGCAATCATAGAATGATTGCTGCAGAGATCGTTTGAAAAAAACAAAAGATGAAAATAGGGGATCACCAAAGACTCTATGATTTCTGTCCATCCATAGAGTCCACAGTGCCCAGTAGTGTACCCATATAAAAAATATGTAAAAATCCTGTCTAGCTGGATGAAAACCAAACAACCAGAAAAACCTGCCAAAAGTAACAGTAGGAAATCTCGCTCGAAGTCTCTGTCGGATGAGAGCAATGAAATCACAAGTGTGTGGACAGTGCCAGAAGATGTGAAGCACAGATTCAGCATAGTGTAGACATCTGTGGCAAACAGCCGGAGCAATATGTCTATGTGCGAGTAACTGGCCAGATGGAAAAATGCCAAGTAGGACTCGCCAAAGGAAAAGCTGTTGCCGAAGAGGGACTTTATAATGCCAAAGGAGACGCAGTCGCTTTCTCCACCACTTTAGTGGGCGATCCATATGCCAAACAGAATTTGCTCTATTAGAAATCCAAGGCGGAAGTAATAACACTTTATACAGAGATGACACTGTGATATGTGAGAGCCTCAAAGGACGGGCTAAAGAGGAAGAAGAATGTAAAATCCAATCCTCAAGCCTATTCTGAAGTTCCAAACGAGGTACCGGCAAGAACGGTTGAAGCATTGCTGAAATCCGATGCCATAAAGGACGATAATGAGCTCCCAAACCGTATTTGCTAGCAGCCATAGAAAAGGATAAAAGAGTGCCATCATCTTGAAGTACATCTGCCACAGAAGAAATGCCTTTGAAAGAGAGAAAATAAGAATGTCTGGGTTCTTGTATGGCCAAAGAAGGGTGGAATACTTTAGACCAATAAATATTCTCAGCCCTCAAAGAATTTCCCGACAAAGAATCCCGGCCATTCCATTCCAAGTGGGATAAAATATGTTTCCAATCAAGAAGCAGACGAGAGACAAAAGGGCAGCCTTTGATCTTGCCTTGGATAGAGCCAAATATCCCACTGGGTAGGCTGCCAATGCCCAAAAGGAGAAGTATCAATATGTAATAAAAGAGAGTGGATTATGAAAGCCCAAGGCTGATCTCCTTGCATAAATTGCTGCATTTTTGTGCCAAATTCCAATGCCTACATAGTCGATGAAATAAAATCCCACTTAACAGTATCAAAAGCTTTGGCAATATCAAGTTGCAATAGCAAAACATCCTGCTGCGTGTATTTGGCATATTCAATTCCAACATAGGCATTAGCAATGTTATCTGTGATATGCCTACGCGGAACAAAACCATATTGCGCAGGATGCAACCCATCATGTAAAAACCCCTTTAGCCGATCGACAATCATTTTGGTAGTAACTTTGTAAATGACTGGCATAAGGGTGATAGGTCTCCAGTCAGCCAAAGATTCATAAATTTGCTTTTTTGGAAGGAGTTTAACAAGACCTCTCTTCCATGTGTTTGGCATTTTCTGATTTTGCCAAGCAGTGTTCACCATATGCAACAATGTATGCTTCAAAAGAGGCCAATATTCTAGAAAAAACTCAACTGTAAGACCATCCCATCCTGGAGATTTCCATCTACCACAGGATTTGATTGCATATGACAATTCCCTCTCAGTAAAAGGTTCCTCCAATTCCAAAGCTTGAGTAGTGGAAATAATAGGAGAAACATGCTGTAACAGTAAATTTCTTGCTGACAGAACGTGTTGCGAGGGAGGAACTGCAGAACCAAACTGCTGAGAGAAATGATGCACACAAACAGAAGGAAGCTGTGACCGTGAGGTAGTCCATGAACCATTAGGCAGAAGCACCTCGCAAATTTCTGTTTTTAATCTCCTCTGATGCAAGCTTTTGAAAAATTGTTTGGAAGAGCAGCCTTTATCCGTAAAGGCTCTTTTTCTTGCTCTAGTCTCCCATTTAGCGAGTTTCCTGTGATCATTGAGTTGAAGACAATGTCTAGCTTGGCATAGTGTTGTTTGCTCATGCAGGGACAATGAACGAAGATGACTGAGTTCGGTGAGGTCCTGACAAGTGAATTTGGCCTGAGCAATAGTTTCCCTCAGAGTCTTCATGTAAGACTTGCCATAACCTCTAATCACAACTTTCATTTTGGAAACAAAAGAATCCCATGCATTATCAATATCAATATGGTTGTGAGAAGACAGAGAATGAGATGCTTTAGTAACCATGGCCTTTAAAGCAGCATGCTGCAAATAGCTATTGTTCACGATCAGATGTTGCCTTTGTGGCAATCTATCATCTGGCATATCATAAAAGGATAACCTCAACCATAGAGGTGCATGATTTGAATGCACAAAGGCATACTCAATCCACATTTTGCATGTAACATCACCATTTTGTTGCGGAGCTCTGTGTGTGTGTGCATCAGGGTGAGAGAGAGAGAGAGTGTGTGTGTGTGTGTGTGGTGAGAGAGGGGTGTGTGTGTGTGGTGAGAGACTTTACCTAAAGATGCTGCAATTTTAGGCAAAAGTGAGGCCATATATTGTGGGAAATCGACAACTTCAACCCACACCAAGCATCTGTGTTGGATTAAAGCCTGAAAATCCCTTGTGGGAGACCATGGCAATACATGCACCATTTGCTGCCCAAAAAAGAGAGGTGAATGTTCCAAAAGCATTTGTCTGTGTATCTCATCCACCATGATAACCTCAAAAAAGCCCCTGGTTGCATAGTGTACTTTATGAACAAACGAGCCAGCCAGTGTGCGTGTCAACCAATTGCCTATCTCTGCAGCAGGTGGCATCCGGCTTGGAAAAAATAATATGACTGCATTCTTAGCATGTTCTCTGACTGGATCCACAATTTCATCGACCTCAACCATGAGGCCAACTGAAGGAACCGAGTCTTTCCACTCTTTCCTCGTATCTGCAAATCCTTCATGCATGATATCATATACCAGTTGAGCCTCAAGAGTATCATGCATCGGGTCATGCTGACCCTCAACCTGCTTTTGCTTCTTGCAAGGAACTGAACGCTCCTTTTGAAACAGATTTTGCATTCTCTGGGATACTGATAATCCCACACCGGACTCTTATTTAGTCACGGTGAATAATGTGAACATGGGAAGTGCTTTTTATAAACTCAAATGGGGATTATTTGCAGGGGCTTGTTTTGAGTGCAAAAAGTTTGGACACATGGCTTCACAGTGTTCAATGAATCAGCATAAAATGCCTCGTACCTCTTTGCCGGTTCAAATGCCTACCAAGGATGCTCCTACTCCAGTTGCCAATAAAAACAAAGGCAGTAGACAGCCTTCTGGAAGTCAGGATAAAGGCAAAGCTCCAGTGGCTCCCAATGGGAATCTCTCTTCACATTCACCTCCTGCTATTCAATCCTTGACCAAAGGACAGCAACCTCCAATTGATGGCTGGCAAAGTCCAAGAAAAGTTATTTCTGCTCGAAGAATTCCACCCCCCCGCACTTGGAATGGTGCATCTTCCAGTGGAAATACCCCAGAGATAAATACAGGAATTGGGATTACATGCGCTGCAGTAACAGCCAGCAGAACACTCTTCCCTGAAGAAGAGGTTGCTGCTTTGCTGTCGACTTCTTAGGTGGCTACTTCTTCTCAGGGGCGAGGCCTTGACCCTGAGATAGAAATGCAAGGCTGACCTCATAAATTTTGCTGCTGTACATAGTTGTTATATTACTATAAATATCTGTACATATGATTGCTCACATCAAATGTTTTACACTCAATGTCCAGGGCATGTGTGACAGTAGGAAATGGAAATCTGTGTGGCTGCACATCAATAGATTTCAGCCTGACATAGTGGCATTACAAGAACACAACCAACGTCTATGCAGGCAAGACAGGACACTATTGTGGATATGATATTTTCTATGCTGGGGAGCACTCTTTCTCAGGGGTAGTCCTTCTGATCAAACATGACCTTCAACTAGTTATTGCTTTAAATGACAACAAAGGCATATGGCTTGTTCTCCAATGCATTATTAGAGGAGAGGTGTTTGAATTTGCTTCTGTTTATGCACCTCAGTCTTTAGCTATTTGCGTATTCAGCAAGGGGAAGAGAATTCGATCTTACAAGTAATCTGTGTTAATCATGTCATCTAGAGAAAGAACTGCAATTTGGGATGCCATGCAACAATATCCGTGGAGATATCATGCCTATATATGTGGGGATTTCAATAATGCTCCACAACAGGGAGACAACACCTCCAGACATGACCATATGTTATCTCCTGAAAGGCATGCATGGTGTCAATTACTATTGCATCTGGATTTGGTTGACCTTTGGAAGGAATTGCAGCCTTTGTCACCGGGCTACACTCTTCAACATAATGCTTTTTCCTGTTATTAGGCACGTCTGGATCGATGGTATAGTGTAGCTCCCCAACAAAATGGGGATTTTACATGCAAAATGTGGATTGACTATGCCTTTGTGCATTCAGACCATGCACCTCTATGGTTGCGGTTATCCTTTCATAATATGCCAGATGATAGATTGCCACAAAGGAGACATCTAATCATAAACAATAGCTATTTGCAACATGCTGATTTCAAGGCAATGGTTACTGAAGCATCTCATTGTCTGTCCTCTAGCAGCCATATTCATGTTGATGGTGCTTGGGATTCTTTTATTTCCAAAATGCAAGTTGTGATTAGAGCTTATGGCAAGTCTTACATGAAGACTCTGAGGGAAACCATTGCTCAGGCCAAATCCACTTGTCAAGACCTCACTGAACTCAGCCATCATCGTTCGTTGTCCATGCATGAGCAAACAACACTATGCCAGGCCAGACATTGTCTTAAACTAAATGATCACAGGAAACTGGCCAAATGGGAGACTAGAGCAAGACAAAGAGCCTTTACAGATAAAGGTTGCTTTTTCAAAGAAATTTTCAAAAGTTTACATCAGAGAATCAAAACAGAAATTTGCAGACTGCTTATGCCTGATGGATCATGGACTACTTCACGGTCACAGCTTGCTTCTGTTTGTGTGCATCAATTCTCTCAGCAATTTGGCTCTGCAGCTCCTCCCTCGCAACAGATTTTGCTTGCACGAAATTTATTGTTGCAACATGTTTCTCCTATCATTTTCCCTACTCAAGCTTTGGAATTGGAGGAACCCTTTACTGAGAGGGAACTGTCAGATGCGATCAAATCCTGTGGCAGATGGAAATCTCCAGGATGGGATGGTTTAACAGTCGAGTTTTTTCCAGAATATTGGCCTATTTTGAAGCATACATTGCTATATATGGTGAATGCTGCATGGCAAAATCAGAAAATGCCGGACACATGGAAGAGAGGTCTTGTTAAACTCCTTCCCAAAAAACAAATTTGTGAGTCGTTGGCAGACTGGAGACCTATCACTCTTATGCCCGTAATTTACAAAGTCACTACCAAAATGATTGTTGATCGGCTAAAGGGGTTTTTACATGATGGGTTGCATCCTGCTCAATATGGCTTTGTCCCGCATAGGCATATCACAGATAACATTGCTAATGCCTACGTTGGAATTGAATATGCCAAATACACACAGCAGGATGTTTTGTTATTGCAAGTTGATATTGCCAAAGCCTTTGATACTGTTCAGTGGGATTTTATTTCATCGACTATGCAGGCATTGGGATTTGGCACAAAAATGCAGCAACTCATCACTTGGCTATATCAAGATAGTAAAGCTGCCTGCATACTTTCAGGGGATATTTCTCCATCCTGGACTCTTGGTTGTTCTGTCAGGCAAGGATGTCCCCTAAGTGCTTTACTTTTTGCCATAGCCACTCATCCACTGCTTCAATATCTAGACCACCTCTTGGACACTGACCAGTTGCACGGTTTGGAGATTCTTGGCAGTCATAGCATGATTGCTCAGGCATATGCTGATGATTCATTCTTTACTCCAAAAAATACTCGGGCTGATCTGTCCATGATTATGCACGCTCTTTCTACATATGGATTGGCTGCTGGCCTTCAGGTAAATTTTCAGAAATCAAAATTGCTGCCGTTGCATGCACAGGAATGGCACAACCTTCTGTGGCCTGGGGAAATTGTCCCCGCTTCTCAATTCATTCGGCATCTCGGTTATCCTCTAGGCTGGGGACTCACCCGTCCACAACAAACTGATTGGGTGCTAGTAAAGTTAAGGGCAAAACTTGAATATTGGAAGCTTGCTACTTGGCCATTACATGTTCGTTTGCAAATTACACAATCCATTTTGATAGCATACATACAATTTTATCTGCCTCTCACTATGTTCACTAAGGCAGATCTGGTTTCATTTATGTCAGCTATCATGGAAATTTTCTGGTGTTCAAAACATGGCAAGAAAAGTCTCAGATTACTCTCTATGCATCGTCTCTGTTCTCCAAAGATGGACGAGGGTCTGAACATTCTCAATATTCAAATGCATTTACTTGCTCACAGAGGGAAAATGATGATACAGTTTATGCAAGGAGATCAACCTTGGGCTTTCATGATCCGCTCTCTCTTATTACATCTTCATACCTCTGCCTTTGGGAATTGGCAGCCTACTCAGTGGGATTTTTTATTTGGCTCTATCTAAGGCAAGATCAGAGGCTGCCCTTTTGTCTCTCGTCTGCTTCCCTTTTGTCTCTCGTCTGCTTCTTGATTGGAAACACATCTTATCCCACTTGGAATGGCATGGCAGGGATTCTCTGTCGGGCAACTCTTTAAGGGTTGAGGATATTTTTTGGTCTAAAGTATTCCACCCTCCTTTGGCCATACAAGAACCCAGATGTTCTTATTTTCTCTCCTTCAAAGGCATTTCATCTGTTGCGGATGTACTTCAGGATGATGGCACAATTTTATCTTTTTCTATGGCTGCTCGCAAATATGGCTTGGGAGCTCATTATCGTCCTTTATGGCATAGGATTTCAGCAATGCTTCAACCATACTTGCCGGTACCTCATTTGGAACTTCAGAATCGGCTTGAGGATTGGATTTTACGCTCTCCTTCCTTATACGCCTGTCCTTTGAAGCTCTCACATATCACAGTGTCATCTCTGTATAAAGTGTTATTACCTACACCTTGGATTTCTCACAGAGAAAATACTGTTTGGCATATGGATCGCTCAATGAAGTGGTGGAGAAAAAGGCTGAGTCTCCTTTGGTATTACAAAGTCCCTCTTCGGCAACAACTTTTCCTATGGCGAGTTCTCCTTGGCATTTTTCCATCCGGACAGTTACTTTTTGGTTCTGTCCACATACTTCTGATCTCATCGCTCTCATCCGACAGAGGCCTCGAGCGCAATTTCCTACTGTTACTTTTGGCAGATCTTTCTGGTTTGGTTTTCATCCACGGAGACAGGCTTTTGATTTATTTTTTGTATGGGTGCGCTATTGGACCCTATGGACTTTATGGATGGACAGAAATCATAGTGTCTTTGGTGATCCACTATTTTCATCCTTTCTTTTTTTCAAACGCTCTCTGCAACAATCATTCTACGATTGTTTTCAGACTCGTTTGATTGATCAGGATGTGTATACAGCTTATACTGAGATCTTTAGTTGAGTAGTAGCTACTTCGTTTTTGAAGTAACTATGAATGTAATTATTTTACAGCAATAAAAGATTTCTTCCCACAAAAAAAAAAAGTGTGGTGAGAGAGGTGTGTGTGTGTGTGTGTGTGGTGGTGGATTGTGTGTGTGTGTGTGTGTGAGAGAGAGAGAGAGAGAGAGAGAGAGAGAGAGAGAGAGAGAGGCTCGAGAGCGTGAGAGAGAGCAGGTCGCGAGACAGAGGAGGTCCCGTACAGCTCCCCCATCTGTCCGTACACCTGTACGGTTGCCGTACAGATGCCGTACGACCAAGCCCGCTCCTTCCTGCGCAACCCTGTGTAATCCCGCTCCAGTTGTGTGTGTGTGCATCGCAATCGCTGTTCCCTTCTGAAGCCCCTCCGTGCGTCCGTACACCCCCGCCTTCTCTGTACAGTCTAGCCCCCCTGCCCTCCGTCAGCATCTCTGTCCTACCCGTTTTGTTTCGTACAGCCTCTGTCTGCCCTGTCAGCACTCCGTACACTCCGTATGGTCCCGTCTATCCGTACTGTCTGTACACCTTCCTCTTGTCCGTACTGTTTTCCCTATTTCTCCCGTGCTGTTTGCTCTGTTCAAACCTTGCTGTACAGCTCTAGTTCTCTCTGCCTCTTCATCAATCTTGCCCTGCTTAACTCCATGGAGGACCATCTCAAAAGCTATTCCCAAAATGACCTGTCCTGGGACTCCAAAAGACAGCAAGTTGATTTTTCTACTTAGCCTCTGTAGATGCTCACTATGTTTTCGACATGCTCAAGGATGAATTTCATCACAGCCGGAAGGAGTGGGCCAAACCTCCCCCGGTCCTTAAATATAAGCCGAAATTGCCCTCTTTGGTCGCTCCTCTCCGAAAGTTTTCTCAGCAAGCAGTCATCATTTTCTTTCCAGGGAAGCTACCTTCAGCAAATGATGTAGCTCAGTGGGTTCAGGCTTCATTGGGAGGTTGCTTTGTTGAAGGAGTATATTTTGCTTCTCGAGGTTTTTATGAAGTGCACTTTTTGGATGCCTCATATCGTCAGTAGATATTGGAGATGTCCGCTCTATTCTATGGCAGACAAATGGTCCATGTCATGCCATGGTCACCAAATAAGGATTATCACGGTCTCATTCGACATCACTGTCCTGTATGGATTGAGGTCGTGGATTTTCCGGACTATATGAGGGCTGAGTTACCAAGCCTGGCAGCTACTTTGGGGCAAGTTCTATGCCCACCCCGTCCTTCGTGTAATCGAAATCGGTTTTGTGTTCTTTGGAATACAGATCACCCAACCCCTCCTTCTATTGCGGTAGAGGTGGAGGATGTCCCCTTGGGCAAAAAATATTTTGACTTGAAATGGGGAGTATTTGCAGGTGCTTGCTTCACATGTCATAAGTTTGGCCACCTAGCTTCACAGTGTCCTGCAGTCCTGCATCAGCTCCCATCTATAGCCATTGCTTCAGAAAATATTTCCCCTCCAACTTATGGTCCAAGGCCTAAGGCTATGCCTAGCAAGTCAGGGGATATGGCATCTAAATCTGCCCCACCCAAAGAAAATGTGGTTTAGGTTCCAGCCAAGCAAAAGGATAAGGAAAAGGGCAAAATTTCAGAATCTCTGCCGCTCCTCAGGGTGCCTGGCAGCAACCCAAAGAGGTATTTGCGCTCAAGCCATGACCGTTACAATCTCGCCATTGGGATGCCTCTACTTCCACCCCTGGTCAGGCCTCTACCCCTGCTGATAGCCTCACTTCTCAACTGTGGGTTGATGTGCTCAAGAGGGGCATCCCTGTATGTGACAATGATGAGGATAATAGAGCTACTGATCCAGGAGGCCAAGTGGATGTCGATGTCATGGTTGAGGCCTGACAACTTACACCTTCACTATGCTTTTCGGCTCGGCTGTACATACCTTCTATGTCTACTTCAATTACTTGCATTTCATACAATGTTCAAGGTCTTTGCAATGCCAATAAGTGGAGACTTTTTTGGCACTATGTACATAGAATGCACCCCGATGTAATTTCTTTACAGGAACACAACCAACACTTCTTGGCTGGCCAGCAAGGCCATTTTGCTGGTTACGACATCTTTTATGCTGGTACAATGCACTTTTCAGGGGTATGCATGCTGGTGAAACATGATATGCAGCGCACGGTTGCTTACAAAGACCCCCAGGGTCGATGGATGGTGATCAGATGCATCTGTCATGCTGATCTTTATGAAATAGCATCTGTTTATGCCTCTCAAACTTCTGCGACAAGAGCTCGAATGTGGGCCTCCCTCGAACAATATCCATGGCTGTCCAATGCCTTTTTGTGTGGAGACTTTAATAACTCGCTAGCCATCCAAGACAACACCACTCATCGTTCTCACATGATCCCCACTTAGCGTCGACATTGGGAAGATATGCTTTCTTTCTTGCATGCAGAAGATTTATGGCTCTCAACAAGGGATAGAGATATGGGTTACACATACCATAACAATGCCTTTACTCATTACTAGGCTCGACTTGACAGATGGTATTTGTTGCATGCTCAGCAGTATGCTAGTTTCACATGTGCACTATGGGTTGATCATTCCCTCTTGCTATCTGATCACTTCCCAGTATGCTTGACATTATCTATAGCACGTTTGATAGATGATATGCCTTTTTTTGGTCGTCGCCTACTCCATGTTAATGGTGCTTATTTGCTGCATCAACAATTTCAGAACATGGTGAGAGTGGCCGTCCGCCCCCTCCTTTCACATGCTCAGGAGGACATGGATTTCGCCTGGATCAGTCTTGCTCATCGTTTGCAGGCTGTCATTCAAGATTATGGACGGAGTTACATGAGAAACCTCAGGCTTAAGCTGAAATGGGCTCAATCTCATAAGCAACAAATGGATTTAATCAGCTCTCATAGGCAGCTCACCTCCTCTGAACAAGATTCCTGTGCTTATGCGGTTCACATCATCCATCAAAATGATCTTTGCAAATTAAAGAAGTGGCAAATCCGAGCTCGCATGAAACCCCTTTTGGATAAGGGCTGCTCCTCCAAAGCCTTCTTTAAAAGCCTGCATGCGGATAGGCGAAAGGAGGATATTTGCAGAATCAGGCAAGATGATGGCACGTGGACCACATCCAAATCAGAATTGGAATCGCAATGCTCTAGTCATTTCCAGCATCTCTTTTCTCCTCAGCCTGATCATTCAATGCAAGTGAATGCAGCTAGGTCTCAATTTCTGATGCATGTTCAGCCCATATTGTCCCCGGAACGGGCTCGTGCACTGGAGCAGCCCTTTATGCTTAATGAACTGGATGATGCTCTGAGTCATTTACGTAAAGGCAGCTCTCCTGGTAGGGATGGATTGACTGTAGAATTCTTCGGTGCATTTTGGGGTGATCTCAAGAACACTCTGCTTCTTATGATCAATCATGCTTGGGCAGAACAATCTCTTCCTCCTTGGAAACATGGCCTTGTCAAATTAATCCCCAAAAAAACGTTGTGTGAGACAATGGCTGATTGGCGGCCCATATCTTTTATGCCAGTCATTTACAAACTCATTGCCAAAATGATTGTCCTCAGGGTTCGATTTATCTTGCAAGCAGGACTTCATCCTAGGCAGTATGGGTTTGTTCCCAGAAGACAGATTACTGATAATATCTCCAATGCTTTGCTTGCAATTGAGTATGCCAAATATTCTAAACAAGATGTTCTCATTCTGCAAGTGGACATTGCCAAAGCATTTGGTACTGTCCATTGGGATTTTATTTCTCAGACTATGCATAAATTGGGATTTGGCCCTCGGCTGGTCCATATTATTTACTGGCTCTATTCTCATGCACTGCGCAGTGTTTGCTTGGTGGTGGGTTGTCAAGAGCATGGACTATGACCCGCTCAGTGAGACAGGGTTGCCCTCTTAGTTCGCTACTATATGCCATTGCTACTCATCCGTTATTGTTGCATATGGACCATCTTGCAACTACAGGGCAGCTTCATGGCTTGCAAATTTCAGGGGCACAGCCGTTTCTTGCACAGGCATATGCTGATGATTCATATTTCATGCCCATGAATTCTCAAAGTGACCTCTCTCACTTGGTGCGTACTCTAAATGATTTTGGCATAGCTGCTGGACTGCATATTAACTTTCAGATATCGAATCTTTTAGCATTGAAAGAAGTTGATTGGCATGCACTTCTCTGGCCAGGCCACATCCTCCCTTCCCATACTCTTGTGAGGCATCTAGGATATCCCATTGGCTGGAATATTACCCCTCAACAACAGAGTAAATGGATGCTTCAAAAGATCAACACGAAGTTGGAATACTGGCATTTGTCCACTTGGCCTCTACATGTTCGACTTCGGATAGTACAGTCTATCATTATGGCATACGTGCAATTCTACTTGCCTCTTCTTCCCTGGTCTTTTAAGCATTTGGCTTCCTATATGTTCTAGGCTATGGAGATATTTTGGAAAAGCAAATCTCACAAAAAGGCATTGCGACTTCTTCCCATGCAGGCTGTTTGTTCTCCTAAGACTCATGGGGCACTGCATATTCTCAATCTTCAGTTTCATATGCTGGCAAGAAAGAGCACTATGATTGCTGATTTTTTTCAGCAAAAACAGCCATGGGCTATTATGTTAGCAGCTATGTGTGGAAACATGACGTCCCATGCATATGGGTATTGGATTACAGATCACTGGGAAGCAGTCATGACCACATTTAAATTCTTGGTTGTCCTGTCTCTACTGCTTTTATTCATGATTGGAAGAGAATTCTCTCTTACGCTAAATGGACAGGTGCTTCTTCCCATCATGGTAATTCTTTTCGCTTGGAAAGCATCCATTGGAGCAAGGTGTTTGAATTGCCTCTCACTTTACAGGCACCTATTAAAGCATATAATCTTATGAAACTGGGCATAAGATTTATCGGAGATGTTGTGGATCAACATGGTTATGTGCTTTCATTCCCACAAGCTTGCAGGACATTCCCCTTGGGTCTGCATCATCGGCCCATTTGGAGAATACTTACAACTATGTTGCAGCCATTTGTTCCTGTTCCTCCAGTGGTTTGTACAGGACAGATTGCTGGACTGGAATCTGACTTCCTTATCCCCTACTACCTGTTCGCTTTCAATGCATAACTTGGCCTCCTCGATGGTTTACAGATTTCTTCTTCCACCGCCATGGATTGATAAGCATGCCAACACTCTTTGGAATTTGGATGGGCCTCTATCTTGGTGGCAATCACGACTCAAGAAAATCTGGAAAGCCAAATTGCCATTGAAACAGCGGCTTTTCTTTTGGAGATGTATAGTGGGAGCTTTTTCCATTGGGGTGAAATTGGCAGCACGTCGCATTGCTTCCCCTTTCTGCCCCCGTTGCTCTTATCACCGTGAGACAGTTCCCTATTTGTTATGGTCTTGCCCGCACTCTCGGTTATTGATCACTCATGTTTCTCATTTGCTGCGGCTTCGGTTTCCCTCTATCAGATTTGGGGAACTCTTCTGGATGTTTGGATGATTCTCATCCCAGATGTCTCCATTCCTCCTTTTCTTTGACTGGACTCGTTTTTGGGTACTCTGGACTATTTGGACACACAGATTGCATTCTAGGATGGGACAACAGTTTCCTCAGGCATATGCTTTCTTTAGAATGTCCCTCAAGCAATCTTTATATGATAGTTATGCTGCGAGGGACTTGGATGTTACTAGCCTTGAAGTGTTTTCTGACTGTTTTTGAGTTCTTCCATTAGGCTCTTTTTGGAGTCTAATGTCATGTACATTGATCTCATGTCTGGTTTCACAAAAAAAAAGTGTGTGTGTGTGGAGAGAGGTGTGAGAGAGATGGAAGAGAGAGCTCTAGCCTTCCCCAACAGCTCTAGACCCTCCCCCAACCAGTCCGTGAGCCTCAGCTTCCTGTTGTGCTGTATCAGAGCTCAAAATACGGTGATTTGGAGCATCTACTATCTGCTGTACAGCCCGCTACAGCCCCGTACAATTCTCAAAGGTGGCCTATGGCACATCTACATTCAGCGAACATCAGTCTCCCCCCTTGATCACATGCGACCAAACTTCCATTCATGCAAAAGATCACCTCTCTTGCACTTGGGAAGCTTATGTGGACCGTTGGCAGATCCTCTCATGAGACTATCCAATCATTCAAGCTGTAGGTGCAAGGCACCCATTCACCTAGTGTATTTTTGCTCCTATGGAACACAGAGGACATGTGGTATCCTCACTATTCTTGTAGAGGGGTCACAATAGCAAGAGTGGACTTGAAAGTATAGCTTGGAGAGAGAGATCAGCTCCGAGAGAGGGAGAAAGAGGGAGAGGTGGGGCAGGTATAGAGGGTGCAACTGAAGGTGGAGAGCAATTCTAAGAGGTGTTGTAGTTAAGAATGGAGGGAGAAAGAGTAGAGGGGGATAAGCAACTATTGTAGGAGGTGTTGTAGCTAGGAATGGAGGGAGAAAGAGCAAAGGTGGATGAGAAACTGGTGTAGGTGCTATAGCTAGGAATGGAGGGAGAAAGATTAGAGGGGGATGAACAGTTACTGCAGGAAGTGCTATAGCTAGGAATGGAGAGAGAAAGAACAGTTGCTATAGGAGGTATTGGAGAGGGAGAAAGACAACGGGCCAGAGCAACTGCCAAATTAGCTCCCACGTTTGAAAAATGGAGGGACAATGGAGCTAGACTAGAGAAGAGGAGGGGGCAGGCTTGCAACAAGCTGAGAGGGGAAAAATTTGTTCAAAAGGGCCCACCACCTCTTGAATGCATTGTAGGATTATCTAAGGGAGGTGCACATGGGAGGACGTTCAAGCATGGGTTGAGGGCGGGGTGGGTGGGGGTTGAGTCGTCCCCACCCTCCACCTCAACATGGCATTGCCCCACAAAAAGGAGCACTCCCATTAGTATATCTCAAATACATCACTAATCCCTTGAAATAGGAAACACTAATTGGGGGCCCTTTGGATACCCCAATTCTCTCCCAATTCTTTTTGAGAAGATAGAGATGGCCTTGATAATCAAGCATCATATTCTATGGGTTATTAGGAAACAAGCTTCGTATTTGGAAAGCACATGTGGTCCTTCGAATCTGAAGCTTGCCATGGGACCAGCTTCCAAATCCCCATCTTGCCTTCTGTAGTCTAGTAGAGGCAATATATTTGTGTGGTACATATAACAGTGCTAAGTGATAGTATGGTACTACTATAACTAGTATGTCCTATACATGGTAGCGGCCAAGTGATAGTATATCATTGCTATAACTGTTATGTGCTCTATTTTCATTTTAGATAGACATCGTCCCTTAACATCGTCCAATACTCTACCATCTCTATTTCCATTTTAGCTAGAGCAATATCTATCTTCTCATCTTCCTCTTAATGATGCATTCCACACCCTTGACTTACATTCATCTTGTAAATAACACTTAAAGAAGTCCAAATTTTAAATTTACTCCGTTGTCACCAAAATTTTGATCAAGCTTATATAGCGTGTTACCATGTAAAACAATAGGTCTAGAGGCTTTGGTAGGGGGATTTGAGGAGTTTTTATATGGGGGGAGGTGGTCTATGGATATGCAAAGTGGAACCATCTAGTAGTTTGCCTATACCAATAATTTTTATCTTCCACATAATTGTATAGACAAGGAAAGTGCCCTCCAAGGTAAACTTGTGTCTACCCAACTTAGTCTAACCACATGGTCGAGTAGTGTCGAGTTTGGTGATGGTGTGAAAAGGGACATTCATGGTTAGAGGTCTTCATGCAAACTCTCTTATATGATACTACATGGAGTGCATGGCTTACCTTAGATAACGTATGATAAGATCATGAGTTACACCCTCGTGTCATGAGGAGGTAAAATTGGCTTGATGAGCTACTTTCTCCAACACCCTCTCAATGAAGGGAAGAGGAAACCGATCTCTTCTAGTGGCCTCATTCAAACTCCCGTAGTCCACATAGACACGAAGTTTGTCTATCTCTTTTGGGAACGATCACAATTCGACTTACCCAATCGGAATAGTCTATTTTGTAGATCAACCTTGCTTGCTCCATTTTTTTAATATCAGCTTCGACGGCCTTACCATAGTTGGGATTCATGCTGTATGGCGCTTTGATCATTTGGTCTGTGTGCGGGTGCAATTTGTTCATATGGGGTATGAAAGCATGATCTAAGGTTCGCGGTGTCGTCATATGGGGTTTGGGCTTCCCGTTGCTTGGAGGGTCCGTGACTCCAATTCTGATCTGTACAATTCCTCTCAGTCATCTTGTCTACTCTCAGTCCCTCATCATCCTCAATGGTGTTAGTTGACATCCGAGTCACTTGGTGCATCACTGGGGTCCTCTAGTATCATTGATATCACTCGACTTCCCAGTCACCTGGTGGTCATTCTTTTCTGTATAGTAGGGATCATAATGGCCAGCAGCCCCTTCGGTACAATCAGTGTCCTCTCCCTCTGCAGTTTCATGTTGAACGGTCCCTTTGGTACCGCCCATGTCATGTGACTCCATGGTCTCATCATGGTCATTCCCCTGAGTCACATTGGTGACCTGTGTTCTCATTGTCATGTGTTGATCAACCTCAATCTCATCTACTCTGTTGCCACCACCTTCCTCGATACTAGCGGACAGCATCCTTTGAATCATGCATGGATTATTGTAGAGACCAAAGGGCATTTTGTCTTAAACTAGTTCACCAAGACTTGGTGAAGCAAAGTCTGCATGGGTTATTTTGTGTGCCATCCTTGGACTAGCAAGAGGGTCTTGAGAGTCATTTGTAGAGCAAAGTTCCCTCATGTTGTCTGATAAGAAGCTCAGGACCATCCAGTCCAAGATGACAGCTTCTTTTTCTTTTGGGCTAGCTTGATCCAACAAGTAAGTCAAGCTTTCACCACCCTCTAGTGCCTTTGTATCATAAGGGTGAGTCCTTGATGTAGGCCAATTGTTCTCCTTGTATTGTCCAATCCCCAGGAGCCCAATGTTCCTCCTCAGCTCTTGATTCTTCTTCAAAATCCTCTTCTCCATTTCTGTTTTCTGGATGACAAGCCTTTCTAGTGATCATGTCTATTTCCAAGGATATCAGTCGTTAAGCATCTTAACCTCATTAGTGAGCCAATCTTGTATAGTCTTGGTGGACCTCAACCATGGTTTGCCCAACAAGAGCGGGTAAATTGGGTCACCTCCTGTCATGTCCAGCACCACAAAGTTAGAGAGGAAGGTAATCCCTCAATCTGCAGGGGAACTCTTTTGATAGCTCCTAGGGGCACAACTTTCCATTGATCAGCCATTCTGACGGGGAAGTGACTAGACTTTTGAGACTTGAGCCCAATTGCACCATGGGACTCTTGCGCATGGTGTTACTTGCTGCCCCTCCATCTAAGAAAACATTTTGGAGGCTTAGACCATTATGTCCACTACTACCCGGTGGCTCTGTTCAAACTTTCCATCAGGGACTAGGGTTGGGTTGTCATCTTCTGGGATTTAGAACAACTAGATTCTGCCGGTGGTCAAAACAGACCCGAGGTTGGGTAGCGTTGTCTCTTGTAGAGTGTAATCCATCATCTTCTTCCTTTTGTCTTGCGACATACTAGGGCTCTCTAACTTCTCCTTCCCTTTGTTGGATGTGCTGACTGCGGGAGAGTGGAAGGTCCTGATTTCTGTTCCTTTTCGATGCTCTCCCCTCTTGTCGGTACACTAGTCAAGTCAGTTGCAAACCTCACGTTTTTGAGCTTCCAGGTAGGAAACTGAGGAGTGCTTCCCTCTTCCTCAGACCTTGATTGTATGTCTTGAGTAACACTCTTAACCACAGCTTGGTATCTTGAAGGCATACTTTGGTCACATGGATCTAATACTCCATGATAGGTCTTGATGCCTGTGTCCTCTTAGCTAGTCACAAGGGCAATGTCTTCTTGGGTACATTGTCCTCCTGAGAGGTGGGGATGACTTACTGGGAGACTTCACTGCTGATGCACTTGTACTATAGCTTTTGTGAGGAAGGTGGTCTTGGTTGGCAACGATGCCTCCTGTACTGAGTTGTCAACAGAAATGCCACCCTTAGTTTGTGACCTTGTCACTGCTCCCAATACGGCCCCAATCATATGTGGGCTGCCTACCTCCCTGCCGCTACTACCTCACTATGCTTCCCCCTGCAAGGTTAGTATCTCTTAATATCGCAGGGCATTTTATAATATAGGAAATTTGTGAGATCACCATGTAGAAAAAGATACTTGTTCTTAAAGGGCTTTCTGAAGATTGTAAGGTTCATCATCTGGTTATGATTGAGCAACCCTTAAAATTGTTGCTGAGCTAAACTGGACACGCAGGTTAAAAGATGAGGAGGGAGGAATGTGCCCTATCTGCAACAGAGCTATTGAGGTAGTTAAGGAGATTGTCCGTGCATGACACAAATTCCAATCATACGTGGAGTGATTTAACAGGCGAGAGGTCCCTGGTGGAGAAGGGATCATAGAACACAATATAATGTGAAATGGAGCATTTTGCAATATTCTATTAATGTAATTTAATGACTACTATGCCATCTTCTCGTGGAAATCCAAGGAACTTTGCAGGAAATATGGCTAGGAATGCCGAGAGAGTCATCTTCATGGGCTTCAACACTCGTTAAGGTCTTATGGTATTGAATATTTAATCTCTTTTCAAGCGCATCTTTTACACTTCCCGGTTACGTTTTCTCCAGAAAGAGGCTCATTAGGAAGTCATTGTGCTCACCTAAACAGTCATGACAGTATGAGAACAGAAACAAGCCATAACATTGTCTACATTGGATGGAGTCAGACCAAGACAGTTGCCTCGAATATTCTTTCTTCTCAAGTCTTTTTACAAGTGGCATCTGCAGAAATAGTTCATACCTTTCATCTTTTCTGTAATGAAGCTCATTAATCAATTGTGGATGCTTGTGAAAACTGTAAATGTTTCCGGTCAGCTGAAAAATGAGAGCTTTGTTTTTGGCTCTCTGTCAACAACAGCAGCTGTTGTACCCCAAGACTGGCAGGATAGATTCAGGGTACCCCTTCACTAGTGAAGGGGGTGAAGCATATGCGGAATGAGGTAGCAGGAACAATGCGAATTCATTACATCTTGCTCAAGTGAATCTACTTCCCTGGTATCTGCTGTTCTTGCCACTCTCTTGCCTGTTCTACATGATTCCAACTCCTATGAATTATTTCCTGTCTTTATTTCGTTTCGGTCTTAAGTTCTTATCTTGTCCTATTCTGCATGATCTTTGCAGCAAGTGAATCTCTCTCTCTCTCTCTCTCTCTCTCATATGTATAACACACATGCACAAGCACAGTCACTTAAAATTTTCTTATAACAATCTCTCTCTCTCTCTCTCTCTCTCTCTCTCTCTCTCTCTCTCTCATATATATAACACACACATGCACAAGCACAGTCAATTCAAATTTTCTTACAACAATCAAAATTTTCACATGGGCTCACCTCACTTGCATACAGTTTGGAACTTGTTGGGGTCAGGTTTCAAGGAGAAAAAACAGGTTGCCGAAGTAGATAGTTATGAATGTGAATTTTTAGTCAACCGCTTATGTTTAGCATTAAACAAATGTTTTTCCTCTCGGATAGGATTTATCCTTGTAGCCTTTCATTAGCATATAGTTCTTCATAACACTTCCTTGCCCTTACTAGGATTGACCATCACATGCCTTTTTCATAGGCTATGGCTAGAGCTTATCTTGGACTATACCTTTCCGATGGCCTCAAGTTCACTTATATATGGGCTCCTCATTCTCTTTAACAACTTAGAGCATAGAAGAGTTCATAGGATCAACCCTTACGGTATAGCCGTCCCTTTATATTTGGTCTCATCTATACCCATCATGTAGTGCATGGATTTCACCCCATGTCAACATTTCCTTCTCTTAAAGATGTGGATACTAGTTATACAAAGATGATTTCAATGTGGTTAGACCTCAAGAAGTTTATTTTTACATAGCAACATGGAGTGCACTACGTAGCTCACTACCTTATCCACAAATTTTGGATATACATAACTATTGTAGCTTTAGTCAATTACTTGTACTAATTTATGCTCGGAATAGAACATATGCACACATACAACATATCAATAAGCATTGTTTGCTAAAAAAGAGTTTAAGATTATTACCATAGAAAATACAAAAAGCAAGAAGGTCGTGGAAAATGTTACCTTATATATTGATATCTTTATCAAACTTATCTTATTTTGACATTAGTTCAGCATTTTTGAAAATTAACTATAGCTTTAGAAAAAGTGTGATGGTTGAGTTATACTTTACATACGAAATTTTGTTGCTATATATGCTCATAATCTTTGTTGCCATAATGAATATTATCTTTCCCAAAACAAGTATTTTAACTTAAGATGAAGTATTAGGGATTTAAACAATGCTATCAAAAGTGCACAGTTAGTGTATAGTTAGCTATATCTAGTTGCACTCTTCTTATTTGAGAACAGACATGAAAACGCGACAAAATGCATCAGATTTGAACCCTCTTAGAGGGAACTAATTAATGTTCTTGTTAGGTCGCATAGGTCATGTCTCACTAGCCTCATGAGGACAATAATATATGATCACACACTCTCTCTCTCTCTCTCTCTCTCTCTCTCTCTCTCTCTCCTCAAAGGGTATGATGGGAGAGGTGCAATCATAGGTGGAAGGGTATGATGGGAATGGTGGTAGATGCACTTGCAATGGGAGGTGGGGAGGTCAATGGATGATAGTGTTTAAAAAATACGTTCTTCACTTGTGCATGTGAATTAATAAGTTTGGAAAAACAATTTTGTCACTTGTACTTGTGAATTGGTGTAACTTTCTTTGTTTTTGCGTGCAAATGAATGAGTACTCAGTCTTGCAAAAGAAAGAGTTCATGGAATGCATGCAACTTTCTTTCACTTGTGCATGTCAATGAATGAGAGCTATTATAAGAAAGCAATTCTTGCACATTTTCTTGTAAATGATAGTGACATTCTACTTATGCATGTGGATGAATGCATTGAGTATGGGAGGGGGCTTGGAGAGAGTTAAGAGGCGAAGAGAGGTTGAGAGAGTAAAGGGAGAGGGAGATGAAGTGTGAGGAAATGAATCCTTTTAGAGCAACCAATAAATATGTGCTCACTCTTAATGTGGAACATACAGTTTGGATGAAGTAATGATTATGTTCCATAATTATATTGAATATCAAATATCAATATGTTTGCCTCTTATGAAAATGATATCTTTGCTTAATTACTTTGTGAAACTTTATATGATTTAATCTTCACTAAAAATATGAGAAACATAGTTTCATACCACCATTTTAGTGTTCCTTTGTTCCTCCATTCTATCTAGCCAATGTGAAAGCAAGAATCTCTTATGTTGAATTATCAACTCCTAAAAACTTAGGTTCTTGCATAGTGGTGTTCACTCGGTATCCATACAAGACACTACTAACTTTGTTCTTTCAGGGATCCAACATAATCTCGATGTCATGAAGAAAAAGGTATTGTTGTCCATCGACAAGAAAGGGAGCAAGAAACCATATCTGTGTTGTGGGGTCAACAGAGGTGGTGCTCGAGATAGATGGAATTTTAGAAGGGGGTTCAGGAGGTCTCTGGAGCACTTCCAAGGTCAGCTTCTTGCTCCTCAGCTTCTTTATCAATGGGTTCAGGAGGTCGCTGGAGCACTTCGAAGACCAGCTTCTTGCTCCTCTTCATGCTTGCCCACCTTTTCACCATTTAAGGTAAAATGGAAGGACTCATACATGCCATCTTCCATGACCAACAGGTGTTCTCGGACGTCCCTTAAGAGTCCATTGTGATGTGAGGTCACATTCTTGACATCTCAAAAAAATGAATCAATACATAAACTTACATCTCTTTCATCATCATTCTTTAGAGTCAAGGGGGAGCCAATTATCACTTGTTTTCTTTCAGAGCTTATATTGGAAAGCTCATTATAACCTTTTGTGGGAGATGTGGTACTTGGCAACCACATTGTCCTTACATACATGGCATTGAAATAGACCACTCTTTTATTCACCTGATCTATTTTCCTGATTCATCCCAAGAAATTCCTACTTGAACACTTCCATGACCACATGGTTTTTCTATGCATCTGGATATTGTGAAAAAAAGAAGCAAAAATGTGCAGAGGCATAAACCAAGACAACCTTACTCATTTATAGCCAAATGTAAAATTCATGGCCATTCCCACATTCTTTGCAATCTTTTCCTTGTATGATTACACTATTCTTGTATCCACCATGCTGCAATCCATGTCTTCAAGTTGTGGTTGCAATGCATTGAAGATGGCCATAGCCTGATGCCATCATTGGAGTAATGTACATTGCATTATACTAAAATATATTTCTCTATTTCAAAGTAGGACTTCATTTGCCTTCCTAAATCCTCATGAATGGTAGTAAACTTATCTAAGAAGCACTTGACTAGTTTCCACTCAAAGTTTGAAGGAAATACATCTGCTATACATAAGTGCTATTTCAAAATACAATTTCAAATTGACTCATTACACTTAGTAGTGTTACACAAAATGCAGACTTAAAATGTGATGGTATTGTCGATTGATTGCTTGACGGTGGAGCAAGGCACATGTCCTTTCCCATGTAGATGTGTTGTACCTTTGCAAGCCATCCTTTCTTCCCAAGCTTTAACTTCATGATGCGGTCCTTATATTAATGCAAAAGATCACCTCTCTTGCACTTGGGAAGCTTATGCAGTATTGCTTATGGCAACCTCCACAGATGAGAAGATTTCAAAAAGATCCATGAAGTGTTAAGCGAAGGGGAGACGAAAGGATGAAAGAGAGAAAGCATGGGAGTAAGGTTACGGAGATGAGAATGGTAAATACTATAATAGTGGAACTGTAAGGCAGGATGGAAGAAGGAAGTGAAAGCACGACAGTAAGGTTGAGGATAGGATAATGGTGGAAGAAGGAACTCAGAGTGTGAGAGTAAGGCATGCAAGAGTAATGCTAGGGATTGGAGAACGGTAATGAGAGACAAACTACAAGGTGACATGAAAGAAGGAACGAGAGAGGAATTTAAGGATTCCGAAGTACACACCTTAATGTGAGATCAAAGATTACAAATAAAGTGATTGAAGTGAAAGATTATGAATAAAGTGAGTTGAAGATTTGAAATAAATATTTTGAGAACGCTCTACTAGATAGTTTAAAGTGATATGTGAAGAACCGTAATATGTCAGCCATAATCTTGGAATCTAGTCTAGTGTGGTTATGGTGAAGCGGGAAACCAAAGGGCTCGACAATGCTTACATACGGAGTGCGTGAGTAAGGCCTAAATGGGCATAGAGACTCTAAGGTCCAACTAGACACATGGCATTCAAGAGAACGCCATGTGGTAGGCACTGGGCTAGGAGGGAGGATTCCAGAAGGAACTTGAAGAAAGGCAAGTTCATGTGACCAAGCGGGAAATCCGTGGCAGAGTGGAACGTACTGAGCTTAGCCCTTCTTTCTGGTTTGGTAACATTGGTATCAGAGCCAAATCGAATGGATTGAGGAGCGCTTGGAATTGGAGTCTCAACCTCAAGGCCCAAGGGAGGTGCTCTGTAATTGTGTTAGTTTTGGTCGTAACGACTCACGGGAGTATCTTGTACTGTTGTACGTGCGGCGGCCGTGCACCGCCTGAACAAAAGCGAAGTAGCAAACGAAGAATAGTAACTAGCGAGCTCAGAATTTTGGAAGGCTCAAGCAGAATTGAAAGTGAAGTGGAGAGCCCTTTGAGAATCGAGCCGTTGCTCCCCGTTCGTCCCACCTCGCATGCAAGCTTCCTTCCCTCGGCTTCAGCTCTGTCTGTTTTATTCCCCCCCCCTTCCCTTCCGCATAGGCTCTCCATCCCCCTAAAGGAGGGCCACCTCACCATGGGTGAGGCAGGCCCTTTCACAGAGATGGTGGAAGACTCCCCTGCTTCACGCCATCTAGCAGTTTTTCCCCCTCGCCTCGACTTGGAGAGCACGAAGCCTTCCAAGGTCAGGAACTACAAGGAAACGACCATCTACAAAAAAGCCATACAGGCCGAATATCCCAACTCGAGACTCTAGCCCGATCCAATACGACGGTAGCCATGGACATTCAGCCTAATGGAATGTTTAGAACCTCCCTCCGGATTCCTCGCGTGCCTGGGGAATGTTCCTTCCCTCCGCTAACGGGGAACCCTGTGTTCCAACCCTTTTCAGCCCCTTTGACACCCTTCTTTAATTCCCAGCCCCTGCACAATGATAGCTTCCTCTTCAACAGCCCGTCATTAAGGAGCTTCAGGACTCCAATCCCACCCCAGGCCCCCTTCTTGGGTGAAAGCCCACCAATTCTTTCCACGAGAGATGGCTCTTCTGCTGGGAATCTCCAAGCGAACATGTACTCTGCAGCAGAAATCTCCCAAGCTCAAGGCAAATATTCAACCAGCAATCAAGCCTCAGGTGAGAACAGCGAACTTGCAGCATCGAAGGGAGGTATGGCTTCTGTTCAAATCCCTTCCAACCTTCTTTTCAGCTGGTCCAAAATGTATCAGGAACGTGCGCTGGTTGGTCTATGCCATGGCCCTCGCCCTCCTGCGGAAGTGGACACGACAAAATTGGATTCTTAGAGGAAACAAGGTATTATCTACACAGTATCTGCCTAATAACTTTTTCCTTTTTCTATTTGAGAGCCAAGAAGCAGCGTATAATAAGTTCTCTCCTCTCCTCGTTGACCTGACTGAACCAGCCCTAATTGTTTCCCAGCCACATGAGAAGGAAGCTAAAGATGCTGGGAAAAATAATGTAGAACTGATAGGGGAAGAAGACATAAAATCCTCCACAGATGACATGGGAGAAGACGATTTTGTTGATGACACTCAGTTCAACGTAGACCAACAATTATCTCGGGAGCTAAATGAATATGATCGGAATCAATGAATCTTGGAGGAAGACAACTCTCTCTCGCAGGCTGAAGAAGAAACTTTGCCAGGTAGGAACATCAAACCTCCTCTAGAAAAGTCACCCAAGGTTCAAGGTAAGCTCCAACACCTCAAGGCTAAACGCAGGCTTTCCAAAGTGGGTACTAGCCAGGAAATCCCCCACCAATCTATAGGGAAGAAAGGATCCCTAGCTAGGAAACAGAAAATTTAACTCAAAATGAAACAAGCCATAAGAGCCATCTCATTTAACACCCAAGGATTAACAGATCCAGACAGACCGAGGGTCTTTAAGAAATGGATGAATGACAATAGTATTAATGCTGACTTTATTTGCTTGCAGGAATTAAAGACTGTTGACAAGACTCTTGAGTACAACCTCAAAGCTGTGTCAACCTCCCACAGATGGTTCCACACTAATCACCCCCCAAGGAAGGGTGGAGCTGCCCTTGGAGTCCATGAGAAATGGGGGTCATCAATCACTAACATTTTCTATGATGATTATCACCTTTGGAGGCCACTAGTACTAGATGACAATACTACTATTACACAGTTACGCTACACAGTTACGCAGCAGGACTCGGGAGTGCTGCAAGCTTGAGAAGGCTATGGGTCTGATTGATTTGAAAAGATCCACTTTAATAGCTCTTCTAATATCTAAATAACCATAGAATGAGACATTTGTATAATGAAATAATACACATGAAAGAATGGGGTCTCAAAAGGGCCTCATAAGGAATGGATTAGGGAATGCTTAGTGGGCTAATGCAAGGGGCTTAGAGGGTCCCAAAGAGGCCTAACCAGCCCAATCTAGGTGGGTTAAGCCCTCATTTGAGCCCGCCTCTCCCCCCATCAATGAGGGGAGGGGCTACTTTTTGAAATTTGAATTTCAAAATTTGAATCTCCCTCCCTCCCCCTCTCTCTCTCTCTCTGTCTGTCTCTCTCTCCCTCCCTCCCTCTCTCTCCCTCCCTCCCTACCTCCCTCCCTCCTCCTCCTCCCTCTTCCTCTCCCTCTCCCTCTCCCTCCCTCTGCCTCCCTCCTCCTCTCCCCTCCTCCGTCTTGCTCCTCCTCCTCCCTCCTCCCTCTCCCCTCCTCCTCCTTCTAGCTCCTCCTCCCTCCTTCCTCTCCCCTCCTTCTCCAACCGCCTAAGATCCCTCTCCTCTTCTCCTCCCTCGTGCAGAATCTCTCCCCTCCTCCTCCCTCTTGTAGCATCTCTCCCCTCCTCCTCCCTTCCACAACAGTTTCTTCCCTCCCTTCTACACCTGTCGCCCTACTCTTCTCCTCCTCTTCCTCTTGCCCTCATCTGCTTCTCCTCCTCCCTCTTCCTTGCTACTCTCTCTCTCTCACTGCTCCATCTTTGCGAGCTCTCCCCTACATTTTAGCCTGCATCACTAATACATCTATTTAAGTACTCATGGTGCCATTCGAGGACATATCCAACAAGTACCATGTGAACCTACAACTGAAGGCAGAATATGCAAGCACATGTTCTTTGGGATGTAGTGGAACTCCTCAAGGTGTGCTCCACAGTCTTTGATTGCAAGGGAGGAAGCATCTTGTCCTTTGGGTGGATGGAAACTTGTATCCTTTAGACCCTGCCACCCAAAAGAGTCCTCCTTTTCATACAGTGCATGATGTTGTTCGGTTTGTTGGCAAGGGACATGCTAGATTGCTCAGTTATTGCAATCGATTGAACCATTCTTAGACATTGGCTATGCAAGCAAGCGAGGTGCAGAGAGCCCAAGCAGAAGAACTTGCACATTTGGGAAATATTAGTATTGTGGCAATGCATAATAATATGCAGGATCTCCAATTGCAAAACAAAGAACTCAGTGACAAAGACTTGGAGCGACATTAATTGGAAGAATCAATCCAGAAGCTTGCTGAAAGCAAACAAGATTTGGAAAGGTCTATCTATGGCCAAGTTCAACGTGCTATGGAGAAGGAACGAGAGAAGCCGATAGAATGAGTACAAAAGTTGAAGGGAACACCTTTGGGACTGAAGGAGAGGAAAAGACAATTGCAATCTATGGATGCATTGTCAACCAATAGTGGTGCCCGAAAGAGGAGAATATGGGCTACAAGGTTAGTTCCCAAAATTTTCAATGAAATTTCTTACCCCAAAATATTTGTGGTGTTGCATTCTTTCCACTAAGACTCATTTGTACTCTACTTTAGGAATTTCATGGAGGATGTGATGGGAACAATGGAAATGGATGATAGTGATCCTTCATATGTTCTAAGAAGTTTAATAAGGCCAAGTGATGTCATGGAAGTGTTGAAGGACCCTATAAAAAAGGGGCTACGTAAACAAGTTGCTAGAGAGGTAATGAAGGATTTCAAGGGCCTCGTCCAAGCAAAGGAGGTGCTTGGAGCTTGTGATGCTGCTGGTGTAAGTCGTGAAGCTTACACCTCTGTTTTAAAAATTTTCAAGTCTGCTATGGAGGAAAAGTATAAGATATCTACAATGCCATTGCCAACACCATGGTCTGTAAAGCTTGCACCTCAAGAAACAAACCAATGTGCTAGAGAAAAGCTTGGAGGATACCATTGTGTAAGTGGCACAATGACTTGGAAGAGTAAAAGAAATCTGGCATCCAAATGTTTGAGATGAATGCTTTCAATAATGTTTACGTGCATGTATATTTGCAGAGAGCCATGGTCAAATTCTATGGGATGAGAGAAGAAGGTAAGAGAAATTCCCTCTTTACATTCAACTTTATTTCTTCTAATTTCTATATCCTTACTGAATTTCTCTTTCATTGTACAGATGGCAAGCTAGTATTTGTTATAAAAATGGACGAAGCTCAGTTGGTAAAAGAGCACAAGCTAGAGAGGGTGAGCATTTGTATTATGGACGCCTTGCGTTTTGCTCAAGGGGATGAGGAAGTTGAGTAGGGTTTCTCAGTCCAATCTGAGAAGGACATATGGTGGCTTGTAGCCTTTGAGACCCCAAAGGAGTGCCATGAGACATTGAAGTGGGTTTTGGAGAGAACCAGCATCCCATCAATTATTCAAAGACAAGAGGTAGGGCAAACATTAATTGTGGATGGGCATGGAACGTTTTAAGTTGAATGGCATCTGGCTGGTGATTTGAAGACCCTTAAGTGCTTGTATGGTTGTGATACAGGTGCAAATGCAAAATGGACATGCTTGTATTGCACCCACTCTCAGAAGATGCAAAAGGAAAGCCTACAGTGGAAAAATGGCATCCTTTCTTGCAACTAAGGTGCAGCCCCTGATCGTCACAAAAAGGATCCTAAGTGGGACCCCATTCTACCAATTCCATTGGAGTGGGTACACGTGTGTACTTTGCATTCTGAATTGCATATACTTGATAAGTTACTCTATCTACATCTAGTTTATGCTTGGAATTCGAGGCCACAACAAGTATCTGCACAATGCATTGCAAAAGTTGAAGAACTATTCTCACTAATGGGACTTCATGGAGGCAATGTGAAGCTTAAGTAGGACAAGAAACAACTAGGAAAGACACAAAATCTTCTTGCTAAAGTGTCCATGGGTGGAGGAAAGGCAAGGAGGTTCTTGTCCAAACACAATGCTGATAAAGAAAAATATACATTGGCTCAAAGCACCCTAGGTTGGGAGTACTGGAAAGAGTTGTGTGAGTGCACCACAAATCAAGCTTCACCTTTGCAAATTGCTACTTTGAGAGCAAAACTGTGGACAACAAAGCTTGATGCATTTATAAAGTTGCTTAGACAAGGTCAAACAGATGAGATTTATTATGAGAGATTCAAAACATCATTGGGAGAATTCATATCATTGATGATAGAAGCATGAGGGGAGTCACATATTACACATTACATGGTAATCCTCCTTAGGTTGAAATTTTGTGCTTTAAACTTGAGTTAGTTTATGTTTCTAATACAATGTTTTTCTTTACAGCATATTCTTTATGCACATGCACCATGGTTTGTGGAGCAATGGGGCCCTCTGCCCATTTGGAATACTCAAGGAATGGAGAAATCACACTACAAAGCAAAGGCAATATACTTCAAGAATACAAGGCATGGGGGTGGTATCGCATGAAGCAATGCACTACACGAAATGTTCGATTGGTTTTATAGATGTCTAGAGGCTAGGACTCTCAAGCGCGATAAGGTAGAGGTCTCAAGTCTTGTAAAAGCGGTTTAACATGTCAAGAAGACAAGGAGATGTGCTGCTTAGAAGTCCTCAATAGGGAGCCAAGGGGTTGCGGTTTGGTTGCAACGTAGAGTCAGATAGGGGAAGCGTTGGGTCCTAAGAGAGCCCCAAATGTAAAATGTTTGATGAATAAAGTTAACGCTATTTTGAGTCAATTATAGATTCCAAATTCATGTTTTTTCACCATGGTGTAGAAGGCAAATGTGTTCGGCATCGTGCGGGGAACTCAAAAATGGCAAAACCTGCCAAGTCAAATAGGCCCCATACGCGCCATAGTGGGTTTTGCCATTTTTGGGCTCCCCACATGATGCCGAACACATTTGCCTTCTGCCACGTGGTGAGATTCTTACTGGATTGCTCAGAAATGACCATTATAGCGCAAATATTTATCTGATCACATGCTTTTGAACAGAATAGTGAATGAAAATATTAATGCCAACAACAATTAAAGTTACAAAATACAATGATAGTATAAAATAAATTTTGTAAAAGAACACAAAATGGGGCAATGTATAGAAAGTATAGCTGTATTTATATAAAATAAAATTTGTATACAATAAGGCTTCAAAGCCTTTCTCTCTTCTCTAAAACACTGAGAACATCGGGCTTTGAATTCCCAAATACACTCCTAGCTCTAAACCTAGTCGATAGAGAGTCAATGCTATTATCATTGCTAGCCAAGGACATGGTTGCTATCGTCAATGCCATACCTTGAAAATTGGTTCCAAAGGCATTGAGGGCAGCCATGCAGTTCACCAAAATGACCTTGTCAGCATTGCGATTGATGTCAGCATGACCAATCACTCTTGACAAGGCCTTGCACCTCAAGAGGTCACATGTGGAGAAAACTTTTTGTGGATAACCATAAAGTGCCCTTTTGCTTGGCCAAGGTAATGTGCCAGTGAGTGATCTCGGTCAAAGCTACTGTGAAAAAGGCATTGTTGAGATGAGAATAGGTCGACCTCAAATGCCTTCTACAACAGTCCAACATTACATTAGAATTCCATTAAAGCAAAAGTATACCAAGAGAGAAGAAATTCAAAGCTCATAGTTTCTTACCACTATGGAGTCATCATGCTCAATCCCTTCCTCTTTATCAATGAGGATGGATCCAAAGGCCTCCTGTTGTCTGGAGTGAGATGTGGAGGCTTCTTCTGGAACATCAAGTAGGTCGGAGTAGATTGATGTCTCCGCATCTTTAAATTGGACCAGTGTTAAAGCAAGAACCTCTTCTATTGAATCATCTGCTCCTAAAAACCTAGGTTCTTGCATAGTCGTGTCCACCTCGTATCCACACATGATACCAAGAGCTTCATCCTCCCGGAGACCAAACATAACCTCTATGTCATGGAGAGAGAGGTATTGTTCTCCATTGACAAGAAGGGGAGCAAGAAACCATATCATTGTTGCGGGGTCAACAGAGGTGGTGCGCGAGGTGGATGGAAATTGAGACGTAGAATGGGGTTCAGGAGGTCACTGGAGCACTTCCAGGGCCAATGCAGCTTCCCGCTCCTCAACTTCTTCATCTATGGGGTCTTCATTATAGATGTTAGGCTCATCTATAGAAATAAGAGGATCGGAAAGGGTAGGGGCAGGGTCAGGCTTGAGGTTGAGGCCTCCCCTTCCATTTGTCCCTCTTGGAGAAGGAAAATAAAGGTCATTTCCAAGGATAGGATCCTATTTCCTATGTTTCCATTGACACCACATGCTAGGAGGTCATCAGTGTCCACCTCCCTAAACCCTAGGGGTGTGAGCTGGGCTCAAAAGCAATCTAAATGCTTCATGAACCTGGGTTCTTGATTGAACAAGTACTTCAAATAATCAATCGGGACCCATATTTTTGTAGACTCATCAAGTTGATATGCAAAACTCGCGATGTAGTCTTGCATGTACTTGATGAGGTCTTCAAAATCATCTCGAGCTCCCAAGTAGGTGCCTAGGACATCTATGCTCTTATCAAAGACTGGAAATAACTCCTCCTCTCTATCAATTAATGGAGTAGGGGAGATGAAATCGTGGAAGGCAGACCTAGCAGAATCCATGGTAGTTTGGGAGCTAGGAGAACTATGGCTATGATAGTGAAACTTTGAAACTAAAGTAACTTTATAACCTATATATACCCAAATGTTCTAAATATAAAAAATAAAAAGAATTATAAATTTTTTGGGAAAAACTTGACATTGACATGAAACAAAACCATTCAAAACATCAAAATTAATTGCACCACTATTAATTGGAAAATGTCAAAATCCACAATTGTTCCACCCCACATTTTCTAGACAATCTTCAATATTGTAGGAGGGATAAAAGTGGCACTATGCACGAGCTTCTCTGCACGCTTTCCTACCTTTTCACCATTTAAGGTAAAGTGAAAGGACTCAGACATGCCATCCTCCATGACCAGTAGGTGTTCGTGCACGTCCCTAAGAGTCCACTGTGATGTGACAATCACATTCTTAACATCTCCTAAATGAGAACCAATACATAAACTTACCCTTGTATTATCATCATCGTTAGAGTCAAGGGGGATCCAATTGTCACCTGTTTTCTTCTAGTGCCTATATTGGAAAGCAAAATATAACATTTGGCGAGAGATGTGGTACTTGACAACCACATTGTCCTTACATACATGGCATTGAAATAGATCACCCTTTTGTTCACCTGACCTGCTTCCCCAATTCACCCCAAGCTTCCTCAAGGGCATTCTCATGTAGGCACTTGCATGACCACATGGTTTTTGTTCTGTGCATCTGGATATTATGAAAACAAGAAGCAAAAATGTGCAGAGGCATAAACCAAGACAACCTTACCCATTTAGAGCCAAATGTAAGCTTCATGGCCATGCCCACATCCTTTGCAATCTTTTCCTTGTATGATTGCATTGTTCTTGTGTCCACCATGATGCAATCCATCTCTTCAAGCTGTGATGTTGCAATGCATTGAAGATGGCCATAGCCTAATGCCGTCTTTGGAGTAATGTACTTGGCGTTATACCAATAGATATTTCTCTGTTTCAAAGCAGAGGACTTCTCTCTAGCATGCATAGGACTTCCTAAATCCTCATGAATGGCAGTTAACTTACCTAAGAAGCACTCGACTAGTTCCCACTCCTCAAAGTCTAAAGGAAATACATCTGCTATGCACAAGTGCTATTTCAAAATACAATTTCAAACTGACTCATTACACTGGTTCTATTTCAAAATACAATTTCAAGCTGACTCATTACACTTCAAAATCTTACACAAAATGCAGACTTCTAATGCGATGGTATTGTGGATTGATTGCTTGATGGAGGAAGGCGCATATCCTTCCCCATGTAGATGTGTTGTACCTTTGCAAGCAATCCTTTCTTCCCAAGCTTGAACTTCATGATGTGGCCCTTCCATTCATGCAAAAGATCACCTCTTTTGCTCTTGGTAAGCTTATGTGGACCCTTGGCAGATCCTCTCATGACTATCCAATCATTCAAGCTGTAGGTGCAAGGCACCCATTCACCCAGTGCATTTTTGCTCCTGTGGGACACGAAGTACATGTATGGTCTCCTCACCATGCTTGTACAGAGGTCACAATAGCAATAGTGGACTAGAAAGTGCAGCTTGGAGGGAGAGAGCAACTCCGATAGAGTGAGAGAGAGGGAAAAGTTATAGAGGGTGCAACTGAAGCTTGAGAGAAGCTCCAAGAGGTGCTATAGCTAGGAACGGAGGAAGAAAGAGTAGAGGGGGATGAGCAGCTGCTCTAGGAGGTGTTGTAGCTAGGAATGGAGGGAGAAAGTGCAGAGGGAGATGAGCAGCCAATACAAGAGGTACTGTAGCTAGGAATGGAGGAAGAAAGAGCAGAGGGGGATGAGCAGCTGCTACTGTAGGAGGTGCTGTAGCTAGGAGTGGAGAGAGAATGAGCAGCTGCTACAGGAGGTGTTGGAGAGGGAGAAACACAGTGGACCAAAGCAGGAGGGGGTAGAGAAGATGCCAAATGAGTTCCCACATTTGAAAAATGGAGGGAGAATGGAGCTCGACCAGAGAAGAGGAGGAGGCAAGCTTGTAACAAGTTGAGAGGGGGGAAAAATTCACCCAGAAGGGCCCACCACCGCTTGAATGACTTGTAGGTTTGTTTGGGGGAGGTGCATATGGGAGAAGGGTCAAGCATGGGTTGAGCGGGGGGGGGGATGGTTTGAGTGGTCCCCGATGTAAGAGGAGTAGCCAATAGGGGCTGTTTGCAGTTTTGCCCATCCTCCACCTCAACATGGCATCGCCCCACAAAAAGGAGCACTCCCATTGGTACACCTCAAATACCTCACTAATCCCTTGAAATTAGGAAACACTAATTGGGAGCCCTTTGGAGACCCCAATTCTCCCCTAATGGTAATGCTTTTGCAGTAGACTCATTCTCTTCTTCCTTTGTAGGCTTCAACTCTGCTAAAGGCTATGATGCTTTAGGAGCCGAATCGTCTCTTGTGTTGCTTTGGGTGATTGAGTGGACTCTACCTTAGTGACATGCTATTCCCAATGGTAGCAATTATGTTGTGAATGGTCTTAGCCATAAAATGTTGTAGGTTGAGCTCTGTGTATGCTTCTATTGAGACATGTAAGGCCCATTTAAAAATTTCATTGAGGAGAAACATGAAGTTGTAGGCAACTCTCCACCCACAGCTATACCAATCTTTTTGCTCCCCTATGGTACATGTTTGGAGATGCATTTGGTCTTGATGATGCCTGATTTTTCTAATAGCATATACTAACTTATTTGCAGACCTACACATCATGACATATGAAAGAAGTGAATGTGTGTATTAAACAATAATATGCATGTCCATCATGACATATTAAAGAACACTTATTTTAACACCAAGCCATGAAAGACTCTAAATGATTGACAACCCAACAATGGTTTTCATAAAAATCCCATACCATTAGGCTCCAATGTGAGCTACAGGACCAATAAAGAACAATTATTAATTAACACGAGACACTAAAGAACAATTATTAATTGACATAATCTTGCAAATGAAAGAGTAAAAGAAATGTTGGGATGATACATATAACACGGGACTCTTTCTGACGATGTCTACCAATGCTTCGCAGATGCGGGAATGAAAATTGTCGGCATGATTGGCGGGCGGAAAATGTGCTAATGTAGATGACAAAATGGAGTTATAACAATGTATCACAATCTTATAAGATACATGAAAGCATCACAATCTTAGCTCTACTAAGCATTCAAGCTAACATGTAGAATACCTAAAAGACCTTGTGCCAATCATGGGACTTAAGGCCACTAAGCTTATTGTCCTTTGTAAATGCTCACACAATAATGGTCATTTTTGAGCAATCCAGTAAGAATCTCACCCTGGCACAGAAGGGAAAACTGTTCAGCATCACGTGAGGAGACCAAAAATGTCAAAACCTACCATGGCATGTATGGAGCCCAAGCCAAACAACAGGCTCTAGACGTGCCACTATGGGTTTTGACATTTTTGGTCTCCTTGCATGATGTTGAACACTTTTCCCTTCTGTGCCACGTTGAAAAAATTTCATTTGACCACTCAAATTCACACAAACTTGCATAAAGTGATGGAAAACATCACATAACATGTGTAATAACATCATGGGAATGGTAATAGAACATAAAAATATCTTTTATTCATTGGACTCAAAGGGCAAAGATTTACACCAAGTGAACCCAAACAACATGTATGGCAGCCTAAGGGAGGGATCGGAGTAGATGCATTTGGCAAGTGCAAGGTCCTTGTCCATCTTTGTTACTACAAGCTCATGCATTGTATGGAAAGGAGGGCTCTTTTGGTTGGTAGGATCTAAAGGATAGTAGGATCCTTCTACCCAAAGGTCGGGATGTTTCTTTTCTTGCGAATGAAGACTGTGGATCGTGGAAGCTCCCCTCAATTCCAGACTACGTGTGCTTGCATATTTAGCCTCCAACTCTAAGTTGGTGTGGATAGCACATAAGTTTGCGTCTTCAAAAAAACCTACTACCATCTGTTCCGTCGCCTCCTGAATTGCTCCCATAGCACCTGAAGTGAAACGTACATCATCCTTGTATTGTTCTTGTGCCTGTTAATCTTTTGGGGGACCCTACACTGGTCTCTGGACATGGCTCTCTAGCTGCTTGTCTGCTTTAAACTTCTTCTGCCTCTCCTCCCTTGCAACCTCCTCTTTAGACTCCTCTTGTTGTGTCTGGTGGGTTTGTTGAGGTGGACTCTTGCCCCTAGGGATCTTCTTTTTCCTTGTCCTCTTTCCCTTTGGCTGAGGCTCTAAGTGAGAGAGGATCTTGCTCAGCTCGTACTAGAGGCTCCTCATATGTGGCAATCTCAAGGCACAGAGGGTTGACGATGCTCTTTCGTGCGGTCTACTTGGTTGGAGGATTGGGTTCAAGGTTTATGATATGCAAGCCCACCAAATACTTCCTCTTGTTGTGGTGCATTTAGTTTTTTCCATCTTCTCACTTTGCCTTTCTTGCTCCTCTTGTTGGTCTAGATGCTCCATGCTAGGACCCCACGCAGGAGGGAGGGGCATGACAGTGGTTTGCAGTTGATCACGAATGATCGAACTATTTTTTCCATGCTCTCTACTTTCAGAGTTATTTGTGTGGAAGGAAAGAGGACCCCTGATCATGCTAGGTCCCTCATCACGTTGGGATCCCTCATCGTGCTGGGATTCCCACGGATGGTGGGGGCTCGTGTTGTTGGGACTCTTGATGATGAGAATCACCTTCAGATTCCTATTGATAATTGCCCTACTAGCCACCACTGGGGCTCAGAGTGCATTTAGAGGCCATGGAGTTGTGAGGATGAGAGCAGCTAGCTAGCATTTAAACGATGTCCAATGGGTCTAGCAATTTATTTAACTCGTGCCATAGAAATGAGGGATTTTAGGGTTTTGAAATGCTTTATAGTCTCTTTTTCAAGCACTTTAGGATTTTTATTCATAGGCCCTTTTAAATTAGGGTTTTTCGAGTGCAAACCCCCCCTCTCTTTCATCACCAGTTCACTAATGCTAGATCTTCAAACCCCCCCCCCCCCCCCAACACACACACACACCCCCACCCACCCACACCCACACGCACCCGCCCCTCCACCCTGCCATGTTGCACATGCACATGCACATGCAACTCTGTAATTTCCAAACAAATTTGTGAGTTTGTAATTGACTTGAAGTAGTATTAACTTAATTCATCAAACATTTTACATTTGGGGTTCTCTTAGGACCCAATGCCTCCCATGTCTGACTCTGTGTTGTAAACAAAGTGCAACCCCTTGAATCCCTATTAAGGACTTCCAAGAAGCACACCTCCTTGTCTTCTTGACATTTTGAACTGCTTTTACGAGGCTTGAGACCTCTACCTTGTCACACTTGAGAGTCCTGGCCTCTAGACATCTATAAAACTAGTTGAACATTTTGCGTAGTGCATTGCTTCACACGATACCATCCCCATGCCTTGTATTCTTGAAGTAGGTTTCCTTTGCTTTGGAGTGCAATTTTTCCATTCCTTAAGTATTCCAAATCGACAGAGGCTCTTATTGCTCCACAAAGCAATGTGCATGTGCATAAAGAATATGTTGTAAAGAAAAACATCATATTAGAAACATAAACTAACTCAAGGTTAATGCACAAAATTTCAACCTAAGGAGGATAACCATGTAATGTGTAATATGTGACTTTTGCCATGCTTCTACCATCATTGATATGAATTCTCCCAATGCTATCTTGAATCTCTCATAATAAAGCTCATCCATTTGACGCTGTCTAAGCAACTTTATAAATGCACCAAGCTTTGTCCACAATTTCTCTCTCAAAGTAGCAAGTCATGGATGTGAAGCTTGATTCATAGTGCACGAGTTCACACAAAGATTTCTAGTACTCTCAACCTAGGTTTCTCTGAGCCAATGTATGTTTTTCTTTATCAGCATTGTGGTTGGATAAGAACCTCCTTGACTTTCCTCCACGCATCGACACTTTAGCAGGAAGATTTTGTGTCTTTCTTGATTGTTTCTTGTCCTGCTCAAGCTTTACATTGCCTCCGTGAAGTCCCATCAGTAAGAGTAGTTCTTTAACTTTTGCAATGCATTGTGTAGAGACTTGCTGTGGTGTCAAATTCCAAGCATAAACTAGATGGAGAATAGAGTAACTTGTCAAGTATATGTAGTTTAGCAAAATTTTGAAGTCTGTTATGGAGGAAAAGTATAAGATATCTACAATGCCATTGCCAACACCCTGGTCTGTAAGGATTTCACGTCAAGAAACAAACCAATGTGCCAGAGAAAAACTTGGAGGATACTATAGTGTAAGTGGCATGATGACATGGAAGAGTAAAAAGAAATTTGGCATCCAAATGTTCGAGATGAATTCTTTCAATAATGTTTACATGGATGTAGAGAATTTTCAGAGAGCCATGGTCAAATTCTATGGGATGAGAGAAGAAGGTAAGAGAAATTCCCTCTTCATATTCAACTTCACTTCTTCTCACTTCTATATCCTAACTATTTTCCTCTTTCATTGTACAGATGGCAAGCTAGTATTTGTTATAAAAATGGATGAAGCTCATGGTAAAAGAGCACAAGCTAGAGAGGGTGAGCATTTGTATTATGAATGATGCCTTGCACTTTGCTCAAGGGGATGAGGAAGTGGAGTAGAGTTTCTCACTCCGATTTGAGAATGACATATGGTGGCTTGCAGCATTCGAGACACCAAAGGAGTGCCACGAGACATTGAAGTGGATTTTGGAGATAACTAGCATCCCATCGATTATTCAAAGACAAGAGGTAGGGCAAACATTGACAGTGGATGGGCATGGAATGTCTCAAGTTGAATGGCATCTAGTAGGTGATTTGAAGACCCTCAAGTGCTTGTATGGTTGTGATATAGGCGTAGATGCAAAATGGACATGTTTGTATTGCACCCACTCTCAAAAGATGCAAAAGAGAAGCATATAGTGGGAAAATGGCATCCTTTTTTGCAACCAAAGTGTAGCCCCTGATCGTCACAAAAAGAATCCTAAGTGGGATCCCATTCTGCCACTTCCATTAGAGTGGGCACACGTGTGTACTTTGCGTTGTAAGCTTCACGACTTACACCAGCAACATCACAAGCTCCAAGCACCTCCTTTTCTTGCATGAGGCCCTTGAAATCCTTCATCACCTCTCTAGGAACTTGTTCATGCAGCCCTTTTTGTCTAGGGTCCTTCAACACTTAAATGACATCACTTGGCTTTATTCAACTCTTAGAACATATGAAGGGTCACTATCATCCATTTCTATTATTCCCATCACATCCTCCATGAAATTCCTAAAGTAGAGTACAAATGAGTCTTAGTGGAAACGATGTGCACAACACCACGAATATTTTGGAGTAAGAAATTTAATTGAAACATTGGGGAACTAACCTTGCAGTCTGTACTCTCCTCTTTTACGCACCACTATTGGCAATGCATCCATAGATTGTAATTTTCTTTTCCTCTCCTTCAATCCCAAAGGTGCTCCCTTCAATTTTTGTACTCGTTCTATTGACTTATCTTGTTCCTTCTCCACATCACATTGAACTTGTCCATAGATAGACCTTTCCAAATCTTGTTTGCTTTCACCGAGCTTATGGATTGATACTTTCTATTCATGTCGCTCCAAGTCTAGTGCATGGGCTTTGTCTCATTGAGTTCCTTGTTTTGCAATTGGAGATCTTGCATACTACTATGCATTGCCACCACAATAGTAATATTTCCCAAATGTGCTAGTTCTTCTACTTGGGCTCTCTGCATCTCGCTTGCTTGCATAGCCAATGTCTGAGAATGGTTCAATTGATTACAATAATTGAGTAATCCAGCATGTCCATTGCCAACAAACCAGACAACATCATGCACTGTATGAAAAGAAGAACTCTTTTGGGTGGCAGGGTCTAAAGGATACAAGGTTACATCTGCCCAAAGGACAAGATGCTTCTTCCCTTGCAATTGAAGACTGTGGAGCACACTTTGAGGAGTTCCACTAAATCCAAAATGGTAGACCTTTCCAAATCTTGTCCATAGATAGACCTTTCCAAATCTTGTTTGCTTTCACCGAGCTTATGGATTGATACTTTCTATTCATGTCGCTCCAAGTCTAGTGCATGGGCTTTGTCTCATTGAGTTCCTTGTTTTGCAATTGGAGATCTTGCATACTACTATGCATTGCCACCACAATAGTAATATTTCCCAAATGTGTTAGTTCTTCTACTTGGGCTCTCTGCATCTCGCTTGCTTGCATAGCCAATGTCTGAGAATGGTTCAATTGATTACAATAATTGAGTAATCTAGCATGTCCATTGCCAACAAACCAGACAACATCATGCACTGTATGCAAAGAAGAACTCTTTTGGGTGGAAGGGTCTAAAGGATACAAGGTTACATCTGCCCAAAGGACAAGATGCTTCTTCCCTTGCAATTGAAGACTGTGGAGCACACTTTGAGGAGTTCCACTAAATCCCAAATGGTGTGTGCTTGTATATTCAGCTACCAATTGTAAGTTCACATGGTACTTGTTGGATATGTCCTCAAATGGTTCCATGAGTACTCAAGGAGAGGTATCAGTGTTGGAGGCTAAAATGTATCGGAGAGCAGGCATAGGAGAAGCTGGCAAAGAGGGAGCGATGAGAGGGACGGAGTAGTAAGGAAGAGAGAGGAGGAGAAGCAGGTTAGGGCAAGAGAAGGGAGGAGGAGGAGAGTAGGGCGACTGGTGTAGAAGGGAGGGAAGGAGTTGCTGTAGGAGGGAAGAGCCACTACAGGCGGGAGGAGGAGGGGAGAGTTTTTGCAAGAGGGAGGGGGAGAGGAGAGGGAGTAGGGAGGCTGGAGAAGGAGGTGAGAGGAAGGAGGGAGGTGGAGGAGCTAGAAGAAGCAAGAGGAGGGGAGAGGAAGGAGGGAGGAGGAGGAGCAAGAAAGAGGAGAGGAGAGGAGGGAGGAGAAAGGGAGAGGGAGGGGGTGGGAGGCAGAGGGAGAGGGAGAGGGAGAGGGAGAGGGAGAGGGAGAGGGAGAGGGAGGGAGGAAGGAGGAGGGGGAGGAGAAGGGAAGGAGGGGGCGAGAGAGGAGGGAGGGGGAGGGAGAGAGAGGGAGGGAGAGAGAGAGGGAGGGAGGGAGATTCAAAATTTGAAAATTCAAATTTGAAAAAGTGGCCCCCTCCCCTCATTGATGGGGAAGAGGTGGGCTTAATTATGGGCTTAACCCACCTATGTTGGGTTGGTTAGGCCTCATTGGGACCCTCCAAGCCCCTTGCATTAGCCCACTAATCATTCCCTCATCCATTCCTTATGAGGTCCTTTTGAGTCCCAATTCTCCCCTAAGGCAAGGCAAGGTAGCCATTATTGAGATATATATTAGTTTAAAATGTCCAAGGCTTCTTTCTATGATTTTGAAGATAGACTATCCCTTTCTAGGCCTCTACCCATAAAAAATTTCCATGTTCATTGGCTTTATTTTTCAACTGCTTAGCTTTCAACTCACCCTCCAACCTCTTACCAAACTTTGTAGTTTGTAGCCATGTTCTCATTGTCCATGCCTACATTCTCTTCTGTAGCTCATTGTCACACTCTGCCCTTAGTCTATTTGCAAGTCCTCTAACAACCTCCATCCAACAATATCAATATACATCTTAGTGACATAGTAACTCCATAGCTACCATGTGCTATAGACATAGTGCACAATCATCAATTGACATACCATATCATAAGGCAATCCACTTCAGTACATATGCACAATCATCTTTAACATGCGGCATAGCAATTCATAGTCACATAGATACAATTGGCATCCTATCATAATTTAACACGTGGCATCCAATGCCAACTTACTTGCACCCTAGCACATTATCTCTTTTGGATCAAAGGTATGGCAATATTTTGCTTACCATAGCTTTTGATTGCAAAGGAATTTTCATGAGATACAAAAAGAAAAAGTGATTGAATTTTACTACTCTTTATAGTGATCTACTCATATTTGAGCTTCACAAGTAACTTTATACCCATATCTCTTCATTGTTGAGACCATGCTTGAAGCAGTTGTGACCTCTCCAAACCAAGCCTATAAAAAGAAGATTCTGAAAAGAAATATTTTATTTCATTTTTCTTTGATCAATGTGTAGTTTAGCTATAGGCTAGAGTATCTTAGAGGAAACTCAGCTCCACCAATCCAATTAATCCCTTGCCAAATAGCTAGATTAGTTCCGAATAGAGTTAGTATGTTTGGCTCTATCATCAATACTCACACTCACACATTTAGTTCCCTATCAGTACCTTGGCACTAAGAAATTTTAAAGTTTGTAAATCACTTAGTAATTGGGTGACTAATTCAAGATAGTCGCAAACAATTACATTCATATGCCACCATTATATAGTCATGGTTAATTGTCTATGTTGGCATCACCTCTTACACTTTTAGGCAAGGTGGTAGGGCTAGTTGAGAAGGAACGATTCATCAATCCATGGGCTCACCCACAAGTTTGTGTTCACATGGATCTTAGAGAGGAAATCCATGAAAAATTCTTGATATATTCCAAGTCTACTCCTTATCCAAGTATATGGCCAATCAATTAAAAAAATTTGCCCGATTCTTGTTTTTATGGGATAGTAGGCCACATGCTTAAAAGTTGTCCAAATAGGAAAGGACCTAAAAAAATGTTCCTCAATCTTTGAGGCCAAGTACTCTTCCCTCTCAAGGTGGAAGGAATACAAAAGCCTGCAAAGCCAATGCCTACTTAACATGAGACTATTCAAAAGAGGATTTTTTAATGGGAAACAATCTGTTAACAATTTTAGTTTGTTACCATGTAGAATTGTCCCAAATTTCGCAACAATTATACCTTGCTATGGCACATAGAGGAAGAGATGAACATAGCAATTGAAGAGGCTATGCAAAAAGATCGCAGTTTGAATCTTGTCCAAATAGTGATATCAAAGGATATTATAGGTCAAAGAATAGAATGTGACTAGTAATCATGGGCCAACCTTCTCACACTAAGACAATGGAGGAGGACACAAGCAAAAACATTCAATGGAAGAGGATAAGGATGTAGTTGATACTACCAACATCACCACAAAGCATGGAAATAACATCAAGATTAGACTTATGAAGATCTCAATTAAACAAATTTTAGATGCTTCTAGCTTGTAGGGATGCATTTAGAAAAAGAAAAAGAAAAATGTCTCTTTTACACAAAGGTAGACCAACAAGTTTGGTCGACAAAGCTCTAAACACGGTGTCAAAATGTTGCTCATTGCTCACTAGCCAAAGAGGAATTGATAGTTACTCAAGTGAAAATGATTATGCTCCTAGTACTTTCAGATTAAAGGGGCTTGGCACTCATTATTTCCCCTCAACATAAGGGGATTCAAATCAAGCTAAGGCCAAATTGGCTATAGTTAATGAAGATATCCTTTTAAAATCTATTCAACGGTTGGAGACACATGCACTTATTGGGTTTGTCCATGGTCCTCATCTACCTACTTTATTTTTAGATGAATGATTAGATCCAATTGGGTCAAGAAGGCTCGGATAGTTAAAAATGTTAGGTATCTCAAAAATGGATACCTTGCCTTGTTTTTTGAGGAGACGAAAATGGCCTCAATAGTCAAGACTCATACTCTATGGGTTATTAGATTTAACCTTTGTATTTGGAAATTTGGTCTTCTTAGTTTGACCCTAAAGCTCCCTGAGCATCCAAACCTCTAGTGTGGGCCGAGCTTCCAAATCTCTCTTGTCTCCTGTAGCTAGGTGAAGGTGATATATTCACCTTTAGCTAACTACAGGAGCAACCTTTGTATTTGGAAATCTGGTCTTCTTACGATGACCCTAAAGCTCCCCCAGCATCTAAACCTCTAGCATGGGCTGAGCTTCCAAATCTATCTCTTGCCTCCTATAGTTAGGCGAAGGTGATATATTCTCTTGTCTCCAATAGTTAGGCAAAGGTGATATATTCACATTTGGCCAAGTTGATAAGCATTGAGCAGAAAGAATTCATCAATCAAAGGGCTCATCTGCAAGTTTGTGTCCTCATGAGTCGAACTCCCAAACACATTGTTCATATATTATTCCAAGTCTGTTCCTTAGGAAGACTCTAGCTAATTATTTATAAAAACTTGCCAGATTCTTGGTTTAATGGGATAGCCTTCTCTTGTGCTAGAAGAAGGGCTATATCTGGCATTTAAGTCCCTTCTATATGTGGGACCATTGGGCTTGATGCAAGTGTTAGTCTAGCTAGAAGAGTACGGTTAAAATGGTACACATGGCACAAAAATGTTAGTTCTTGACCTCATATCTTGTAAGCCGCCACCATGCTAAAAAACACTAGCTTGCACCAAAGTTGCAGGTTTTGCAAGGAAAGGCAGATACAAACCACAATCATATATTTTTTCCCTTGGTAGATTATCAACAAAATGGTGCAGTTTTCAATGCTCATAAGTATCAGACTTTGGGTGTTCACATGCTCAACCAATCACTTTTGAGAAAACATTTGACAAACATCGGTGATAGAAGGATTGCAAAAAACCTATCAAAGAGCCTTGCGCTTGAAGATGCAATGTGAGAACTCTGAGTCTTTGGTTGTGATGGGGAGCTAGCTATGTAGCCTATTGAAGATATGGATCTTTCTCTTAGGCTTGCAGATTAGTAAACTATTACGGTGGGCAAATTCTTTGTACACATATTTGTTACAATGATCACATTTTGGGCCTCATTTTTAAGCATCTTGAGTCTACTTTCTTGAGATTTGCAAATGCCATGTAGCATCATCATGCATCATTTCATGTTGCACTATGTTATATCGTTATGTTGTATCATCATGCATCAAGTAAGCATGCAACCCTCAGCTTTCGTGGGGGCTATTATTATTGTGAACAATAATAAACAAACCATAAATCAAACAAAAAGCCTAAATGCATAAACACGCATCAATACAATCTCTCCAAATAAATTTGGCACCTCAAATGAATATAAAGGCAAGTTGCACTATCTCCCCAATCCAAAAAGTTTGGCAAAAATCGCCTTGTGGAAATCTCATTACCTCACACAGACTCCTTCACATTCATTGGCTTGTAGTTGTGATCACCCCTTATCTCAATATGCTTGATATCAGAGTAGCTAACCATTTTCACAACCAAATGCAAATCTTGTTTTTAAACAAAAAGCCAAACTCGTGACATGCATTAATACAATCTCTCCAAATAAAATTGGCACCTTACACAAATAAAAAGATAAGTTGCATCATCTTCTCAGTCCATTTTTTAAATAGAAATGGCCTCTTGCAAATCTCCTTGCCTCGCATAATCTCCATTGCATTCATTGGTTTGCAGTTGTAGTTGACCCTTATCCCAATATGCTAGATATTGGAGTAGGTGACCACTTCTGTAATCACAATGAACACTCTCTCCTTGACACTCTTTGTCTCATGACTTAATTGTGATCCACGTTATCCCACCATGCTTTTTGCAGGAGTCTTGGACTACCATCTTACCTTATGAAGAGACCTCGAGTCTCTTGCAAGGGTTTTATTTTAAAAAAGGATGGGAAAGCCAACCAAAATGACCACCAATATATTTACAAATCTCAATAGTATAAATCATAATAATGGTTGTAATATCAACCATAATTAAAAAAAACCTTTGGTATAGTTGCTTGCACAATTGGTATAAATGCCATTTACAATCAGTATTAAGTATATTGCTGCCAATATACTTATTTAGTTTTTTCTATGTTACCAATCTGATGATGTTATGTTCATGCAATGTGATATTGCCAATGGGATGACATTATTTTCACGCAATTTCGGATGAAAAATGATGATCATGAATGATCGGGTGATGCAAACATGACAACGTGAGAAAAGTTCTTGGTTTGTATGGTAGCAAAGCATGCAAGTCTATGGGGAAATGTTTTTTCTTGGGAGAAGGAATTGGTGTTGGAAATATATCTCTATTTTCAAGGGCTTTGCCATCTTGTTATTCATGTTTGAGGATTTTAGAATGTCAATTGTTTGGTATGGATTGGTTGTCTTCCGTGATCTTACATATGTGGCTTTAATGATTCATCGGGGTCAATGGTGTTATTTGGTTCCTTGGTCAATAAAATTAGCATGATGCATCCAGAGCCTACATGTTATCATTGTAATCCTACGTCTACAATTATCCCTTGTTTGCTCTTTGGAGAATTCTCAACATGACGGGACCCAAAAATGTTTCACATAGTCTAATGTAAAATGTTGCATAATTTAGACCTACAACTATATAATGTGCCAATAGCAACTAGATGGGGAATAGAAAAAATGCTCTCAACACCATCACCATGTAAAAAGCCTCTCATATGAGACAATTTCTCAAATCTTTCAAGCTTCAAGCTTTTAGAGGTGGGGTGTGAGCATACTTATAAGTCAAATGTTCAAATTCCCCCCTATATCTTAGCCCTGCAACTTCATTGAGAGGAACGCACTCCGTCACCTCCTTCACCTCCTCCTTGGATAACTTTATTTTCAAGGACCGAGAGTTCTCATCAAAGTGTTTGATCTTTGTTGTACCTGCAAGTAAATTGTTCCAAAGAAGGAATCAGCTTGGCATACCTCAATCGTCTGAAGTATCAAAAGGCCATAAGAAAATGGGAGAAGAGAATACGTTCATGTGGGCTGAACATTTGTATATAAACTTGCCTGGGATGGGCACAACATCGTCTCCCTGATGCAGAACCCAGGCCAAGGCCAGCTGACCAGGTGTGCATCCATGCTTCTTCGCTAGAGTTGCAATCCGCTCGTAGAACACCTTATTCTTTTCCAAATTCTCTCCTTCAAACCGAGGTAATCCCTGCTTTTACATGAATCCAGAAACGGATTAATCAAGCTCGAAACTGAGATTCACGTCATGGACTACCCAATAAGCTACATTTTGAGATGGTGAGGACCATCGGACGGACTACCGAATAAGATATATTTTGAGATGGTGAGCATCATTCGGATCTAACTTCCAGTGTTTCAATCTAGCTTCTAGTGAAACTGCAGCCATAAAGGAACGCCGGAGGGCTATCGGAAAAGGTGCATTTCTTACGAGTCGGAAATCGGTTTTGTCCAAACTTTCGACAACTTTCCCTGAGAAAAAACCAAGCCCAAGGGGACTGTACGCCACTATCCCAATACCTAGTTCCCTGAAAATCGAACAAGCAATGTCAACACCAGAGAATCACGCATTTTGTTTCAACTCGACTTAACAATCGATTTGAGATGTCAAATTTTGTGTGGACTTCTGGCAAGGTTTGCCACAAAGATCGGCCCTTAAATCCTGTTCACTTAAACTAGTCTTCCTGCACCCGGCTTATCAAAGAGAACTCAGCTGGTGACCGTACAAACCTGCAGGTTGGAATCACGTCTTCTTCAACGTCCCTTGACCATAAAGACCATTCGAGCTGCACAGCAGTGATTGGATGAACAGCATGAGCTCTTCTAATGGTGTCGACACTGGCCTCAGACAGACCGATGTACTTGATTTTGCCTTCTTCCACCAGTTTCTTTAGTTCTCCCACATGTTTTCACGAGAAACAGGATCAAGCTGGAGCCATGAACAGTCTAAAACCAGTTGGGCGTCCAAAGAAATAGGCAATCCATATTCTTCTGGTAATTCTGCTGCGGAGAATAGGAAAGCCATTCATGAACGGATGTTTAAAATCACGTAATCGCATTTGGATCCGAAAGGACGTCTAAATCACAGTAGAGATAGAGGTAGAACAAACCGTTTCCTCTATGGGGACCGTTGTATCAACACGGTGCTGATAATAGAGATCGATGTAATCGACATCCAACCTCTTCAGGCTAGCCTCGCAGGCGCTGCGCACATACTCCCGCGACCCTTTCACACAAAAAATGCCGTTCTCGAAGACGTTTCCAAACTTGGTGGCGAGCTGGATTTTCTCGCGCGGGAAATGTTTGATGGCCTAGGAGGGAAAACAACGTTGTCAAAGAAATTCTGGACAGTCGTTCACATGAAATGAAGGCATGTCGTGAGGGGTTGCGATGCACACCTTGCCGACTAGAACCTCGTTTGTGAAGGGGCCATAAATGTCAGCAGTGTCGAGAAAAGTGGCTAGCGTGCTGGATGACAGCAATGCCGATATCGTCAGGCTGGGGAGGGCCGTAGAAAGCAGAGAGGCCCATGCAACCGAAGCCGAGGGGAGGGACCTGCGATGGAGTCGAGGAGGAGGTGGTGGAATCAAAATCGGAAGCAAGGGGAGAGAAAGGATGGCCAGATGGTGGAGAAAGGGAGGGAGGCGAGTTTACCTGGAGGCCTTGGGAGCCGAGGGGGCGAAGCATGGTGGTGGCTGAAACTGCAGTTTGAGAGATAGCAACAAAGAAGAGTGTGACACAAAATGAGAATGAAATATTAGACGAGCTTTTTGCTCTACTTATATAAACTAAATGGATTACACATTTTAATTCTTAGGTCCACTATGTCATCCTCGACGTTTCCTTCCGTTCGTAACACGTCTCTCACCTTCACACACGCTTCTGAACTAATTGGAGAATTTGGGAATCTCCCAAGTCCCACTTTCAAGTAAAGGGTTAAGATTTGACCATGTGGCAAAAAATTGAACCCTCATATGAAGGTGGGACTTGGGAGGATTCCCTAATATGATGTTTAGGTCCATGGATTCTACTTTCAAGTAATGGGTTCAAATTTGACCATTTGGCCAAATCTTAACCGTATTGGGAAGTCCCAAACTATTTGAAAATTCCCAAATTCCCTAATATAGAACCGCCGCAGTGGCAGTGAATCAGAATCACTTTTGCCCACATCATTTCGATTCTTCGGTTTTGGGCATTTCTCCCTCTCCAAAATGCAATCCCTCTTCTTGAGAAAATAAACGTTTTCTCAACATTTTCCAATATTTCCATTTTTCTTTTGATTGTTAAAATGGCATCTAGGAGGTTCAAATTATTCGCAAATACAATCCCTCTTGTTGAGAAAATAAACGTTTCCTGAGAATTTTCAAATATTTCATTTCTTCTTGTGATTGTTAAAATAGCATTTAGGAGGTTAAAAATATTTGCAGGCTTCGAGTCAATCAATTTATTATCTCTTCACGCTTCATCCCCCTTTAAACATTGCCAAGTGCATGGCGATTGAGAAAATTCATCAAACTTAAAAAGAAAAAAAGAAAGATGCTCCCAAGCCAACCCCCATCTCAATGCTCATCCTCACACGTGCCACTTCCTCACACACTCACCTACTTTACACAATGATTTATCTCTTCCCGCTTCACTCCCTTCAAACATTGCCAATTGCATGGCCATTAATAAAATTTCTCAAAGCTTTTTTTAAAAACAATAAAGAGAGAGATTTTGAAAAGAAGGAGGTGGTTGTAGCCCTACAAAAACTTACAAGTGATAAACTAGAACTCACTCTAAAGCCACGGCTAAGTGAATCGTGCTAAGAGAGGCCGCCTCTAACCTTCTACTACACATGCACAACTCTAGTAGCAAGTCCTAATCATGGTCAAAACCACCTCCACCTTGAGCCTTATAGTCTTCTTCCCATGCTTAAAAGTGATTGGATTTCTACACGAGAAAGAAAACACCATAATTGAGCCCTTACCAATTGCCACGTATAAGCTAACATTGAGGGGAACCCAAAAGTGTCTCCCAAACCACAATGCCAAAAATGACCCTGTCACCCAATCTGATACCCAAGGCTTGCACATCTTGTCATTGGAATCTCACATCTTAAACCAAATCCTCCTTGCTACTAAAAGTTTTAAAGAAACACACAATAACACCTATTTCATTAATTTTGGACTCTTGCACTGTCCAAATTCATTTTGTGAGATAATTTTGGATAAAACATTTCAAAAAAAGAGGCTCTTATAAAACAAAACATTGAGTCATAAAGGAAGATTTTAAATAATCAAATTAGAAAAAATGACGTGACATGTTATTAAAACTAGAGTACATCACATTGTTAAAAGAGACAAAAAGTAAGATTTTAAAAAATCAAATTAGAAAAAATGGCATGACATGTTATGAAAACTAGAGTACATTTCAAAAAGAGCACATCACATTTGTAAAGAAGTAGATCATATTACTCAAAGCCATATGGTGTCAAAAAACACCTTAATACAGTCTCTCTTAACATCATCTTAACATCACATTTGTACAAGAAGTAGATCATATTAGTCAAAGCCATATGGTGTCAAAAAACACCTTAAAACAGTCTCTCTTATCTTCTTAATCACCCTAAGTCTAGAAGATCTCATCATTGGTCTCTCTTATCTTCTCAACAACCCAATCTTTCACTGCCTCCACAACTGTATCCTCAACATAATTACATGCGAAGAAGAAATTTAAGCAATCACAAATTGTTTATTTATAATTTCTCTAAGAGGCTCTTATTGTTCTCTGAGCATCCGCATCAAATCGCCCATGACAAGAGCTGCGATAACGCAGGTTACTTAAGAAGTCTAATAGATCTTATTGTGCTTTTATCATACGTCTTAAAAGTCTTTCACTCTCTGCTATCTTGAGAGTCTCCTCCCTCTCTGCGTGCCTTTGTGCAGCAAATTCCTCCCTCTCCATGTGTGTCAAAGGAGAACCTTGTCGAATTCTGGCCTCTCTCTATGCTCCTTGGTCAGCAATCCATTCTTTGAGATTGTTAATTCCGAACTCCACGTCTTCGATAATGCCAAGGACATCCATGGGTGGGGAGATGATAAAGAAAGGGAGATGGACTACGATGCAAGAAAGAAGAGAGTGTCTACGGAAGGACTACGATGGAAGAATACAAGTTAATGAGAAGCACTAGGATGGATGAAAGAAGAGAGTGTTTGTGGAAGAACTAGGATAGAAGAATACTTGGTTATCAGGATGGATGAAAGAAGAGAGTGTTTGTGGAAGGACTAGGATAGAAGAATACAAGTTACTCAGAAGGATTAGGATGTAAGAAATAAGAGAGTGTTTGTGGAAGGACTAGGATGGAAGAATACAAGTGCACTAAGGCACGATGTGTTCACTATGATAAGGATAAGGGTTGGAATAAAGTGAGAGGCACGATGTGTTCACTATGATAAGGATAAGGGTTGGAATAAAGCGAGTGGAGATTGAATGCTCTACTTTAAGTGAGTGGAGATGATAAGGATAAGGGTTGGAATAAAGTGAGAGAAGCATTGCGAATGCTCTACTTTAAGTGAGTGGAGACTGTCCAACTGAATAAAATTCTCATCACACAAGGATTTATTTCCAAATAATCACATCATCACACATTCATATCATAAAATTGTGTGCATGAAGAAATATATTATAAATATTACATCATCACATATTCATATCAAAATTCTCATCACACAAGGATTTATTTCCAAATAATCACATCATCACACATTCATATCATAAAATTGTGTGCATGAAGAAATATATTACAAATATTACATCATCACATATTCATATCAAAATTCTCATCACACAAGGATTTATTTCCAAATAATCACATCATCACACATTCATATCATAAAATTGTGTGCATGCAGAAATATATTACAAATATTACATCATCACATATTCATATCAAAATTCTCATCACACAAGGATTTATTTCCAAATAATCACATCATCACACATTCATATCATAAAATTGTGTGCATGAAGAAATATATTACAAATATTACATCATCACATATTCATATCAAAATTCTCATCACACAAGGATTTATTTCCAAATAATCACATCATCACACATTCATATCATAAAATTGTGTGCATGAAGAAATATATTACAAATATTACATCATCACATATTCATATCAAAATTCTCATCACACAAGGATTTATTTCCAAATAATCACATCATCACACATTCATATCATAAAATTGTGTGCATGAAATAATTATATAAATATCATCAGTAAATGCCACTTAAGTAATAAGTCACAAATTGGTGTATAATCAACAAAAACTACAAACACAACATCATACATGCATCACAACTCTTGTGATGCTTCTAGTGGAGACTGTGGCAACTCTTCTGATGTTGCCAATGGAGGATGTGGTGTTGTAGATGTACACTCAGTCTCTACTTCTTCTGTAGTATGTAGTGCTTTCGGAGTAGACTCAGTATCCTCTTCCTTAAATGCAAGCAGAGGCAGTGGCAACTCTTCTGATGCTTCTAGTGGAGGCTGTGGTGCTGTAGGTGTACACTCGGTCTCTACTTCTTCTGTAGTGTGCAGTGCTTTCATAGTAGACTCAGTCTCCTCTTCCTTAAAGGGAAGCTCTGATATTGCTTCAGTTGCACGTTGTATTCTAATGGCAGCAATTAGGTATCGAATGATTTCAGCCCTAAATAATTATATATCCTCCTCTGAATATTTGAGCTCCAAAGATTCTTCCGATGAGATCTATGGCTTAAGTGAGAAAATTTCTTTGAAAATCAACATGCAGTTGTAGGCAACTCTCCACCCACAACTATGCCCATCTTCTTGCTCTACTACTAAATGCTTTTGGAAGTCTACCGAGTCTTTGTACTGTCTTGTTTCTCTGATAGCAGATACCAACTTCTCAATTGACCTGCTCATCGTGACATATTAAAAAAACTTAGTGTGTGTATTACATAAGGTACATAATATAGAAGTAACAACAGATTAATAGAATACTTACATTTGCACTGAGCCATGAAAGCCTGCAATCGAGTTAACAAACCAACAATAGTTGTCTTCAAGGTCCCAAACCTACACGAATAATTAAGAACCATTATTATTTAACACAATGTTGCCAGTATAAGATGAAAATAAAGGTTGCCATGATACTTACATCTCATGATATGCCATAAATAGGACTCGCATGCCATGTAAATGTAAAGCCTGTAACAATTTACAAACATCGGCTATTGTCTTTCTGCTATCGCTAAGTATAGGAGAAAGGAGGGAATCCAACATATACACACGATTTTGTATGACTCTACCAAATCATGAGATAACTATACTGCACCAACAAATAAATGAATATTAGCTTATTAGATTTAATCAAAATATTGAATTATCAAGCAGAGAAAAAGTTTGTATCAAACCTGAGAATGGCCATCATAACGTTGTTATTGACCTCATTTGAAGCTCTAGAGAGAATTGAAATCTCCTCTCCCCAAATTCAAGATACTGAGGTCTATGTTGAATCATAACCCTAACATTAAAAGAGCTTCCCAATTCTTCCAATGAAGCCATGTTTGTAGAGTTGAGGTCTTCTATCCTCTTTGACTCTTTGACGGCATTCATTTCACAATCAATGATTGCTCGAATGGTACATGTTATAAATGCATAGAGATGCAAATCCGTATATGTTGACAGTGACACTACATCTCAAATATTCTTAAACTAGATCATAACAATCAATAAAATCACCTCTTCAAGCAAAGAAAAAATTTCTTCTCTCTACCTAAAGTCGAGAAGATGAAGCTCTTTAGGAACAACATGAACAGAGGCTAAATTTTGTTTGGGGATACAATTGGCCATTCCTACATTTACTTCTCATTTTGTGGCCTTATTTTCTTCTTCAGCACGTGAAGATTATGTTGTTTCCCATTGTGGAAGTCCTAATTCTTGACGGCATAAAATCTTTGTAGTGACTGAATTGTTGGAATGTACAGGCAATAGAGCCAAAGGAAAGTATTTTTTGGCAAAAGGTGATGATAATGAGAACAAACAGAAGGAGATCTATGACAACCACCGCCTTGGTTCTTGGAGTTATATATTAGCACACCAAGGAAAATGTATTTCCTTGTGCAACCAAGGAAAATGCAATTGTTGTTGTTGTGTGTGTGTGTGTGTGTGTGTGTGTGTGTGTGTGTGAGAGAGAGAGAGAGAGAGAGAGAGAGAGAGAGAGAGAGAAGGTGCCTATTGAAGCCTCAATTTGCTACCTCTTCCTAATTCAATACACAAGAATGGCCTCTTCCTAATCCATTCACTATAGATGCATTTACGATGACGATGATGTCAAATATTCTAGCATCACTGAAATTTATTTTTGGCTCGAAATCTATGGGTATGATTTCATTCATGCACTCCATTGTATCTATCCATTGCTTCAAATCCATCGTCATTGACAAAATAAAGATCATGTGGCTCTACAAAGACTTAGAAGAGGAAAAGTCTTAATAAAGTCTTATACCACATGGAATGTTAGAGAGGGTTTTTAGAAGGGGGACCATTTTATATGTGTAGTTTGTAAGGAAAGTCTAATAATAAGATATCAAGTTGTACGTGGTATTTGTTATACGATATATACTTATAGACATTGCAAAAATAACCATGAAGGTGACTTGCAGCAACAATTAATACCATTACTGGGGAGTAGAAAGCTTAATGGTGAACAATTAACACATTTTATTGACCAATTTTTTAACAATCATCTTTGGAAGGATTTAATTTTCTAAAGCAGTCTCAAAAGTAACAACTAGATGTAACCTTTTGGCCTCTAAGGCTCTCAGCAATATTTTGGCTCGATGGATGTAATCTTTTGGCCTCTAAGGCTCTCAGCAGTTGCTGAGTTTTTATAAATGTAATCTCTTTTGTTCAATTTTGGCTCCAAGAGGCTCTCAATATAAACTATTGTTAATTTTTATATAAACCACTCAGCAACGGTTGAGTGGTTATCCTTAATGGATGTAATCTTTTTGCCTCTAAGGCTCTCAACAATTATTTTTAGAAATGTAATCTCTTTTGTTCAATTTTTGCTCCATGAGGCTGTCAGTATAAATTGTCGTTAAATTTTATATAAACTATTATTGAATGTAGATGTGTTCTCTTCTGCTTGAATTTTACTCGATGAATTGTAGTTGATTATCTCGATGGCACCACCAGGCTCCAGTCACCGCAGTGGCTTGAATAATTAAATGGCACCACCGGGCCTCCAGTCACCGCGGTGGCTCAGAATACTTTTGCCCTCATTTAGCATTTTTTGCAACAAGGACTAAATTACCACTAAATTAGGACTACATTTTCATTGGTTTAGGACCAAAATAGTGCTAAAATAGCTCCAACAACCACCGTGGTGGTTGCATGGAGATACATCTAGAAAAATACCATTAAACTTTTAGAAAATGCAATTGATGATATGGCCCTTGAAGGATCTCGTAGAGGGGACTCTTCAAGGGCCATATGGACATGCATTATACAATATCTAGGATGCCACTGGATAAATATAGCATGTCGATATGGCTGTTGCCTCTAAAGGGGACCCCTCAAGGGCCATAACTTCACATTGCCATTTTAACAATTACAATCAAGGGAATGCTAATTTTTTTCCGAAAAGCCTTTTTTTTAAACAAGCTATTAGCAAAAGCGATTGTATTTGATGGAGAGAAGAGCCCAAAACCATGAGTTTGTGAAGCATGGATGGTCATGGGAGATTTGACAAAATATGAGGAGGGGAGAGGAGAAGAGTGGAGATGAGGAGAGAGGGCATAGCTAGAGAGCACACCACAAATGACTAACTGTACACTAGATTTAGTTGAAAAAATAGAATATATACAAACCCATTTAGGGTTAGGGTTAGGGGATCTAACCCTTTCCTTTATAGCACTCTATAAGGTTAGTGCTATGCACATATGATCACGTGATGGTGCTATGCACACATGATCACATGATGTTGAGCATGAACTCTCAACACCTTCCCTCAAGATCAACATCATGAAGTAGGCCTTCCCTCAAGATGATGATTTTGGGGAATCGAAGAAGGACTGAGCATTACATTCCATCACACCCCTTTAATGGGAATGTCATTCTTCTACGTCAAACCAAGAGCTAGTCGGTGTTTCTCGAATAGCTCTTTACCGAGTGGTTTGGTAAAGATGTCTGCAACATTCTCTTTGCTATCACAATGTTGTAGTGTGATGTCACCAAGTAACACTCTTTCATTGATGAAGCACTTGCTCTCTGACATCAATGTGCTTTGTCCTAGAGTGATATACTAGATTTTTGGCCAATGCTTGAGCCGATTGGTTATCACAATATATTGTTGTTGGCTTAGACTCATCAAAGTAATCTGTTTTTGACAATAGTCTTCTAATCCATATAGCCTCACATGCACCTGTAGTGAGTGCTCTATATTCTGCTTCAGTCGAAGACAAAGAAACAGTTGGCTGTTTGTTTGACAACCATGATATAGCACCTTGACCAAGGAAAAATGCATATCCCTGTGTCGATCTCCTGGACTCATGATCTCTGGCATAGTCACTGTCACAGTATCCATGCAACCGTGGATGACTTCCTCTATATTCTATCCCAAACTGTCTTGTACTTCTGATGTATCTCAAGACTCTTTTGGCTGCATTCCAGTGAGACTGAATATCTAGCCGTGTGATTGTCAGATATATAAGAGATCCGATGAGCTGCCTATAGTATCTGTCATTGACTTTAGGCTTTTCTGAATCTTTAGTAAGTTTCAAACTCTGTTCCACGGGAGTGGCTGCAAGCTTGCAATTTGCCATATGAAACTTTTTCAGGAGACTGTCAACATACTTGAGCTGACTCATGAATGTGCTATCTGAATCTCTCCAGAACTCAATTCCAAGATAATAGTGCATAAGTCCAAGATCTTTCCTGTCGAACTCTACAGATAAGTCTTGTTTCAATTTTCTGATGAAGCTATCCTTGCTTCCTATCACAATCAGATCATCTATGTACAAAAGTGCAATAGTAATGTCTTCCCCTTGAACTTTGTAGTAGAGAGTATGATATGCATTGGATTTCATGTATCCCAGATCAGCAAAATACTTGTCAATTCTGTTGTACCAACTTCTGGGTGCTTGCTTTAAGCCGTAGAGACTTTTCTTGAGATGGCAAACCTTATTCTCCTTTCTTGGTTCAACATAACCTGCTGGTTGTTGCATGTAGACTTCCTCGTCTAGATAACCATTGAGAAATGCATTCTTGACATCGAGCTGATACACATTCCATTTGCTGAGTGTCGCTAGTGATATCAAGAACTGTATGGAATCCATCTTTGCTACTGGAGCATAAGTCTCATCATAGTCCTGACCATATTGTTGTGCAAATCCTTTTGCAACTAGTCTAGCTCTGTATCTCTGAATATTTCCATCTGGATTGTACTTCACTTTGTATACCCATTTGTTTGCTATGGCCTTCTTTCCTGGTGGAAGGTCACATAATTCCCAAGTATTATTCTTAGACAAAGCATCCATTTCTTCATTCATAGCAGTTGGCCATTTTGGCTTGTCTACTGCGTCTTCGAAGTACACTGGCTCTTCTGTAGCCATGATGGTAGTCATAAGAGCATAGTTGGTGGTTTCCACCTGAATTGCTTTGCCTTTCTGAGCATATGTCAATCTGGCTGGAGGTCTGCTTTCCCTAGTAGACCGTCTGAATTGCTGTGGCTCTGCTTGGGGTGTTGCTAGCAATTCTCGCTCTTCTTCATCAACCTGTTCTGTAGATGACTGTGAAGTCGATGCTTCTATCTCCTATGTAGGTGAGGTTTTCCATTCTGATTCCTCATCAAAGATTGCATCTCTGGAGAAAATGACCTTGTGGTTGATGGGATCATACAATTTGTATGCTTTGCTTTCTTCACTGTAGCCAACCATGATGCATTTGCGTGACTTCGCATCCAATTTCCTGCGATGATCATCATGTATGTGAGCATATGCTATGCAACCAAATATGCGGAGCTGATAGTGCATTCATCACCGTCAAAGATGACTTTGTAATTGTGTTCCATCATTTGACCTATCGACAAAAGGTTCTTGCTGAGCTTCGGAACATAGAACACATCTTTCACTAATCCTTTTGTACCAGTGAAATTGTTCATAGGGATAACTCCTGTCCCTTGAACTGGATTCGGTGTATTGTCTGCTGTGTAGATGACATTTTTTTGACCTTCTAATCGTTTCATCTTTGTGAACCATTCCTGATGATTTGTCATGTGAGATGATGCACCGCTGTCGATGTACCAAGGATCCTATTCAACTTGGTCGACTTGATAGCTGAAATCCTCTTTGGGATTGAAATTAGTGGAGAATTAGTGTCTAGGTACACTATATTAGTCTGATGCAATTCCTCGCTTGCAAGAAACATATTTCCATGTTCATTTGCAAAATGATTGTGACTAGAATGTCCACCACGATGATTTCCTCTATCTCAGGAATTCCCTCGATTACTGCTGGATTGACCGCCTTGGTCGTACTGCTTCTTGCGGCAATCTCTTTCATAGTGTCCAAACTTGTGACAGTAGTTGCACTGAATGTTTGACACATTTGTGGATGCATTCCCTCATCCTTGAAATCTTCCTCGGTTGGAATGATTTCCTCTTTGCTGATTTTGATGTTGCTAAGGATGATGCTGATGCTGATGCTGATGTTGATGCTGACTTTGATTTTGTTGCTGATGATGACCACTTTTCTGATATGATCTACCTCTGCCTCTACCTTTGCCTCTGCTTCTGTCTGAAGCTATGAATGCCTGATCAGCAGAATGATCTTTACGTGCTTGAATGGCCTGAGTCCTGAGTTCTTCACCAAGTAGAACTGACTGAAGTTCTTTCAGTGTTGGAATTTGCCGTTGGATGGCAATACTCTGGACTAGATTCTCGTATCCCTCTCCTAGTCCATTTAGAATGACTTGCACCATTTATGCGGGGTTCATAGTCTCTCCTGCTGCTGTAAGTTGATTGTTGTAGTCTTTTATGCGGAGTACATAAGCATGACCGGTTTCACTACTATTGCGGAAACTCTGGGTGATCTGGTTTCTCAGTGTGAGAATCCTAGATGTGTTCTTGGACTCGTAGAGAGCTGCGAACATATCCCATGCTTCTTTTGATGTCTTGACTGTGTTGAGTTGTCCTAGCATAACATCTTGCACATTCTGCTTGATCAGATGATAGGCGTACTTGTCTTTCTTATCCCATTCTGCTTGAGCTCGGGCAATGGCAGGATCTGCTACTAGTGCGAAAACTGTTTGTGTAGATGTAGATCCCGTTGCTGGTGATGTGACAATAGATGGAGTAGAGCTACTTGTGGCTGGATCGGCCAATGGTCTTAGGTGTAGACCCATCGACATACTCCCATTTGTCCTGAAGTACAAGAATGGTGTCCATTCGGTATTTCCATGTACCGTAATTGGAGTTGTCTAACTTAGCAGATGCCTCCAGATTGAGGTTGCTAGTCGACATGATGCAAGAAATGTACTCAAAAGTGTCGTGAAAATCTCTATATGAATCAACTGTAAATACACTGACTATGCCAAGTGAAATCTCTGTACCGTCGGTGAAGATAGAACTGCAATATATAAAATCTGATTTGTACTACAAGGCTTGTGGCAATGATGCCAGGAATAGCCAAGAGGCTTTACAAGGCTGAAATGATGTGCACGATGACGTGAGATAGCCGAATAGGCTTTACAATGGTGGCATGTGTGTGTGAAATCAAGTGCTATCTGCCCACTGAAACAATCTGCAATGCCTTTGAACTTTGAAGTCTGCTCACTGAACTCATGAATGTATGGTTTCAGGTAATGTAATGATGTGAAACTGTATGTGAGCATATGGACTGACTCCAAGTAGGTACTAGTCGAGAATTTCGAGCATGGCTTAGATTGGCAACTTGGGGAAATTCAAAGCGTCCCCTCTATGGCGATCTAGTCTACTCTGATCTAGATCTATACCAACCGTCGATCGATGGAAAAATAGCAAATAATTCCTTTTCTTTTGTTCTTTTTAAGTGCTGGATCAGATGCATCGATGTAGAGGCAAATGTGCATGAAGGAAGTGGTTTTGTCGGCGAGGCTTAAATGTGAGTGTAACTTGCATGGAAATGTGCGTATGATGTGATGAGCGCGTAGAGCACAAAAAAGTGAGTGACTTTCCTTTTTGGAGCACCCTCAAATTCTTCCTAGATCAAGAGATACGGCTTGATCTAGGTGGAGGGGCAAAAGGAGTGCAAATGGTGCTCAATGATGATGTGTCACTGTGGGTCACATGCAGTGATGATGTGACACTGTGCCTAGCAAGAGGTGTGCTAGTGGAGCCCTGTGCTGAGGTGGTAGAAGTGGTCACATGCAGTGACTGTGAAGCACTGTGTGTGCTTGCAGAGGTCAGTGCTGACTGGATAGCTGAGGTGGCACAAATGATGATGTCAGTAGATGATGTGGTTGATGACATGGCCAGATGACATGTCAAAGATGACATGTGCTTGATGATGTGGCAAGTGAGTTGGCAAGGGTGATGTGGCATAGATTACGTGTCTGCTGATGTGTCAGATAAGGAGATAAGGGTGTCACGTGGCTAAACTCTCACCACTAGCTAAGCTTGGGGTTAGTTGTCAGCTAACCACGATAAGTGCTTATCTACCACATGGCAGATAAGATGACATGGCACTCGAGCCATGTGTCTCTAGGAGACACATCAAAATCTTTATGATTCTGACGGAATCTAAAAGGATTATGTTCAGCTATGGCGATGGTGGAGTTGCTGTGAGAGCTTGAGCGCTAGTGGCTGGAGCATGGTGCTCGTTGTAGTCCCAAATGAAGATCCACTTGTATAGGAGTCTTCTGGGTGTAGGGTCCATCACGCAGGTCATTGAGGGCATTGGAGCTTGGAGCTATCATTGCTGCAAGCTATGGATGGAACGGCACTGGAGGTGCAAGCTATTGGATGCGCGGGTGCCGAGAGAGCTAGAGCTTTGGAGCTTTGCTATCGTGGATGATGGAGGCTGTGGAGAGCCATTGAGGGAGCTCGTCTCACTATAGCTACTTGTAGGAGGACGCCGCTGCTTGTAGAAGCTTTGGCTAGGAGGTCGTGGTCGTGTTGCTGAAGACTGGAGAGACTTTGGCTTCAACAAGACACTCGCTTCTTTGGAAAGCACATGGGAGACCTTGGATGCGCACTGTTGGACGGTGGCACTAGAGAAGCTTTTGTCTGCAGGTTCGGGAGGCAACTTGAAGATGTCGTTCGTTGGAGCATTGGTGATGGACGACGGAGAGGCAGCCCCGCTACAAAAGAGACCAAGGCGGAGGGCTCACCTCTATCTCCGTGTGTTGAGAGGCTGTGTTGGAGCATCGTTTATGGTGGTCGCGGGCTATTGAGTCAAAGCTATCGATGTTGGAGATCGTTGGCGTTGGAAGGCTCATTGTGCAGCGACCATCGAGACTGGTGTTTGCTAAGTCCTGGCTGCTTAGGTAGGTTGACTGCTTAGTTTGTCGATGCTGGAGCTGTTTGTTATTTGGCCTTCGAATCGCCGTTGAGTGGAGAGCTTTACATGTGAGCCAAGTATGGAGTTACCTCCATGGAGCTGCAAGAGTCATCGTTGGATGCCAAGAGATTACTGGTTGCCTTCGCCTGTAACATGGAGCTCGTCGTAGAGCTCCGAGCTTTGACTGCATGGAGCAATGGGTTGATAGGCTACAGTCTTTGTTGAAGGATTGAATTCATGGTCTTATGCTTCTCTCACAAAAACTCAAGGCGGGTTCTTTCTCTCATAAACCTCTAAAATCTCTCAAAATGAACCTTCAATCTCTCTCTCGAAAGTCTCTCAAATAAGATTCTTTCAAAGCTAATAAAAACTGATCTTTCTCTCATGAAACAAGCTCTCTCTCTCTCTCAAATAAGTCTAGGCTCTCAATGATCTCTCTCACAAGGTAGATCTCTCAAAGAACTCTCGAAGGAGATGAATGGACGGAAATTCCTCTCAAATGGATGGAATTTTTCTATCAAAGAAGAAGTTCTCTCAACAGAAGAGAACACTCGATCTCTCGATCTCTCAATCAATCGTACTCTCTCATATGGATCGCAATGCCTCACCAGAAGGCAAGGGAGCTCTGATACCATGACAAAATATGAAGAGGGGAGAGGAGAAGAGTGGAGATGAGGAGAGAGGGCACAGCTAGAGAGCACACCACAAATGACTAACTGTACACTAGATTTAGTTAAAAAAATAGAATATATACAAACCCATTTAGGGTTAGGGTTAGGGGGTCTAACCCTTTCCTTTATAGCACTCTATAAGGTTAGTGCTATGCACATATGATCATGTGATGGTGCTATGCACACATGATCACATGATGTTGAGTGTGAGCTCTCAACAAGATTGCTAAAGCGATTGTATTTGATGGGAAGGAATGCCGAATGAAACCATCAATTTGTGAAGCAAGAAGAAGGAGGAGTTTGGTGACAAAAAGACATCACTGATGACATATTGTTCTAAAGTAATAATAAAATGGGAGGTATTTTCTTTGAAAATGATGTTAAGAAAGTAAGGTGAGATGTCACAGATAACATAGTGGAGTGGGGACCTAAGGAAACAAATGCAAAGATACTATTGAAATCTATGAAGTAGAGAGAGCTCTCTTCATCTTCTCATTGGCCCTGCAATGGTCCTAAGCGATGGACATATTAGTTTTTTGCTAATCAGGCCCATCCCACTTCTTTCAGTTCATTTGGTCAACTTGACCACTTTAAATTTTGGTTTAGTGGTTGTTTAAGACTTTCTAATCTGCTCCTAATGTGTTGTTAGGGTCAAGTTTTTGCCCTCTTGTGGAGGTTTTCAATGCTTTTGTCTTTTATTGGGTATTTCTCTCTAGAGATGGAGGCTCTCTTTGTCTCTTGTAGGATACCACTCTTGCCAAAATGGCCACGTCCCCACTTTTATTTAATGGTCCATCCACCACCACACACACACACACACACACCTCTTTCACCTCTTTTATCGAGTCTCTTTCACTCATCTACCTAGAGTACAAGATCAACATGAGATGGAGGCTCTCTTTGTCTCTTGTAGGACACCACTCTTGCCAAAGTAGCCACGTCCCCACTTTTATTTAATGGTCCATCCACCACCACACACACACACACACACCCCTCTTTCACCTCTTTTATCGAGTCTCTTTCACTCATCTACCTAGAGTACAAGATCAACATGATCTTTTTCCAGTACACATATCATCAATCCATTAATGCAATCCACTCTACCAACCACATAATTTCTCTTAGTATTATATGGCACCACATTTCTCAACACCCCCAAGCCCCTTTCTCTCTAGAGATGGAGGCTCTCTTTGTCTTAGTTGAAATAGAAAAGATAGCTCTTCTCGTTTTTGGTCTGCCCTCAGGGTAGCCTTAGCAACGATGAGATTTTGGCAGAGTAGAAATTAGGCATTTCTTGAATTTTTGGAAGTGCATTTTTCCTATTGGCTCTTCTTCATTGGACTTGAATGCAGACTTTAAAGTGGTTGACTTTCTCTCTCACACACCTCTCTCTCTCTCTCTCTCTCTCTCTCTCTCTCTCCTTTATATAAACCGCTTAGCACAGTTGAGTGGCTATCCTTTCTGGATGTAATCTTTTTGCCTCTAAGGCTCTCAACAATTATTTTCATAAATGTAATCTCTTTTGTTCAATTTTTGCTCCATGAGGCTGTCAGTATAAAATGTTGTTAAATTTTATATAAACTGTTATTAGATGTAGATGTAATCTCTTCTACTCAATTTTTACTCGATGAATTGTAGTTGATTATCTCGATGGCACCACCGGGGGCTCCAGTCACCACTCTGGCTTGAATTTTGGCTTGAATGATTATCTAAATGGCACCACCAGGCCTCAAGTCACCGTGGTGGCTTAGAATACTTTTTTCCTCATTTAGTATTTATTGCAACAAGGACTAAAATACCACTAAAGTAGGACTATATTTTCATTGGTTTAGGACCAAAATAGCGCTAAAATAGCTCCAACAACCACCATGGTGGTTGCATGGAGATACATCTAGAAAAATACAATTAAACTTATAGAAAATACAATTGACGATATGGCCCTTGAAGGATCCCGTATAGCGGACCCTTCAAGGGCCATATATATTAACATGCATTATATAATATCTAGGATACCACTGGATAAATATGGCATGTTGATATGGCCCTTGTACCTAAAGGGGAACCCTCAAGGGCCATAACTTCACATTGCCATTTTAATAATTACAACCAAGGGAATGCTAAATTTTCCCGAAAAGCCTTTTTTTTAAACAAGCTATTAGCAAAAGCGATTCTATATGACGGAGGGAAGAGCCCAAAGTCATGAGTTTGGGAAGGATGTTAAGAAAGTAAGGTGAGATGTCAGGGATGACAGTGTGGAGTGGGGACCTAAGAAAACAAATGTTGAAATCTATGAAGGAGAGCTCTCTTCATCTTCTCATTTTCATTAGTTGAAATAGAGAAGAGAGCTCTTCTTGTTTTTCATTCTCGTATTGTCGACTCTTCTTGTTGCTCTTATCTCACACTTTGATTCCGCTCAGCTCAGCCATCGCCATAGCCGCCACCATGCTTCGTTCCCTCGGCTCCCAAGGCCTCGCGGTAAATTTGCATCCTCCCTGTATTTCAGCTTCCGATAATTTGATTTCTCATATTGTTTCTCCTCCATCGCTTCTCTCCCATTATTGCAGGTCCCTTCCCTCGGCTTCGGTTGCATGGGCATCTCTGCTTTCTACGGCCCTCCCCAGCCTGACGAGATCGGCATCGCTGTCATCCAGCACGCTATTGAAAGCGGAGCCACTTTTCTCGACACTGCTGACATCTATGGCCCTTTTACAAATGAGGTTCTCGTCGGCAAGGTGTGCCATCGCATCCACTCCAATTCATATGTGTGATATGAAGGACAATGAAGAATTTCTTTGACAACTTTGTTTTCCTTACCAGGCTATCAAACATTTCCCGCGGGAGAAGATCCAGCTCGCCACTAAGTTTGGAAACGTCCTTGAGAACGGCATTTATAGTGTGAAAGGGTCACGGGAGTATGTGCGCAGTGCCTGCGAGGCTAGCCTTAAGAGGTTGGACGTCGACTATATCGATCTGTATTATCAGCACCGTGTTGACAGAACTGTCCCCATAGAGGAAACGGTTTGTTCTATCTTCCATTTCTGCTGTAATATAGACATTTTGGATTACATGGCTTAAACATCCGATGAATGGCTTTCCTTTTTTCCGCATTTTTTTCGAAGGCACAACTACAAGATGAGTTCACTATTCCTTTGGGCGCTTCAACTGGTTTTAGACTGTTCATGGGTCGAGCTTCTTGTTTCTTGTGGAGACAGGTGGGAGAACTGAAGAAACTGGTGGAAGAAGGAAAAATCAAGTACATCGGCCTGTCTGAAGCCAGTGTCGGCACCATTAGACGAGCTCATGCTGTTCATCCAATCACTGCTGTGCAGCTCGAATTGTCTTTATGGACAAGGGACGTTGAAGAAGATGTGATTCCAACCTGCAGGTTTGTACTCACTAGCTAATTAGTTCCTCTTTGATAAGCCGCGTACAAGAAGAACTATGTCAAATGAACAGAATTCAAGCGATTCAGGTCCTTATCATCTTCTGGCAAACCTTGCTAGAAGTCCAGACGAACTTTGACATTTCAAATCGATTGTTAAGTGAACTTGAAATAAAATATTCCTTGTTTGCTTTTCAGGGAACTAGGAATCGGAATAGTGGCGTACAGTCCCCTTGGGCGTGGTTTTTTTTCAGGAAAAGGTGTCGTCGAAAGTTTGGACAAAACCGATTTCCGAGTCGTAAGAAATGGACCTTTTCCGATCCACTTGGCATCTTCTTCACTTAGAAGCTAGGAACACTGGAACACTGGAAGCTAGATCGAATGATGCTCACCATACTTAAAATATATCTTTTGTGGTATAATTTGTTAACATGTGAATGTCATCACTTAGAAGCTAGGAACACTCGAAGCTAGATCGAATGATGCTCACCATACTTAAAATATATCTTTTGTGGTATAATTCGTTAACATGTGAATGTCAGTTCCGAGCTTGATTAATCTGTTTTTGGATTCTCGGATAAAGCAATTATGGCCTCGGTTTGAAGATGAAAATTTAGAGAAGAATAAGGTGTTATACGAGCGGATTACAAATTTGGCCAAGAAGCATGGATGCACACCTGGTCAGCTGGCCTTAGCCTGGGTTCTGCATCAGGGAGATGATGTTGTGCCCATCCCAGGCAAGATTGCACTACAAGGATACAACGGCATTTTCTCATCTTGCATTCTCGTATGGCTTTGGGATACTTCATAGCATTGAGATACTTCAATCTGATTCCTTCTTTGGAATACTTTGCTTGCAGGAACAACAAAGATAAAAAATTTTGATGAGAACTTTGGGTCCTTGAAAATAAAGCTGTCCAAGGAGGAGGTCGAGGAGGTGACAACATGCGTTCCTCTCGATGAAGTTGCAGGGCCAAGATATCAGAGGGCTTTTGAACACATGACTTATAAGTATGCTGACACCCCACCTCTAGCAAAAGCTTGAGGCTTGTTGACCAGCAAGATCTAAAGGATGTGAGATAAGTTTTACTTGGAATAGTACTATCGCATATGAGAGGCTTCATCGAACTTTTTTATAAGAATATGGATCCTACATGGCCTAAATTATGCGATATAGGTTTCCCTTATACTTCTCTCATAACAATGTAGGCTCTTTGGATGCCTCTTACTCATTTTTTGATCTAGGAAACAAAGAAGACTTTTTGGCCTTGCAAGGGTCCTAAGGGATGAGTTGGTTAGTGAGTTGCTAATCAAGGCCATAGTTTTGAAGTTAGTTCATTCGGTCAATTTGACCTTGCAAATTATGGTTAGTATGAGGCTTAAATGTGGGTTAGTAGAAGTTTAAGGGCTTCTAATGTGTTTAGGATTTAAGGTTTTTGTTTGCTTGTGGAGGTCCTAAATGCTTTTGTCTTTTATTCCTAAAGCTTTTGTCTTTTGTTAGGTATTTGTCTCTAAAGATAAAGGCTCTCTTTGTCTCTTGTATGACACCACAAAAAGGCATGTCCCCACTTTTATTTAATGGCCCGTCCACACACACACATACAACTTTTCACCTCTTTTCTCTCCTCTCTTTCACTCATCTACCTTTCTCGATATTCCTTCACCTTCACTTTTCCTTTCCTTCTAATTTACACCTATAGTTTCCTTTCACAAGTTATTCGAAATATTTATAGAGCTACTTACACTTGGACTTATAATGACACTCCAAAAGGCAAGGCCATAGGGGGATCCCCACCTTGTTTAATACTTGTAGCCATTGACTTCAATGAATCTTGAAACTTGTAGCCATTGACTCCAATGAATCTTGAAGACAACAGGTAAGTTAGGAGAAAATAACCAAAATTTTTTGATCGAGGACTTTGGGAATGATGGAATGGCAAAGCCCTAGAGAAAGAAGGGAATGGCAGCCACATGTTTGGGAGGGGAATACATGCGGCTTAAAAGAGATACCTCCCCAGCACCAAATCAATTTCCTCAAACAAACCAAATCAAACTAGGAAAAGCCATTTTTTCGTAGACAAGGATTATGTTCACATTTTCATGTTTGCGTTAATGGGTTATTAGCGTTCGTTAATTACTCTTCAAAGTAGCGTGAAAACAATGTGATCACATTGTTTATCGGGAAAAATCACCGAAAAACCAGATAAAACTACCACCGGTACATAAGATAGTACTGGCGGTAGTAATAACATTACTGGTGGTAATATTCATTATCCTGGCGGTTTAAATACCGGCGGTAATATACACCGCTAGGATAATGAACATTATCGCTGGGTAATGTTATTACTACCACCAGTAGTATCTTATGTACTGACGGTGTTGTGGGTTACAGATTCCCAATTTCCCATGCAGCTTGGTGCTATATATTGGTGGAAATGGTGATAGAGGCTCGCCATTCGATTCGGTTGTGGTTCATATGTCGATAAACCCTTTGATAAGTTGGGAAAGAAAGTGAACCACGATTTGGATTTGAATAGTTGTAAAGCTAAGTGGGGGAGAGTGAGTCACCATTTATTATACTTGTGGGTGTGGTTTGCTCCTCCGATTCCTTACTTCTTGGGGAAACTTCTTGGGGAAACTATAGACCATGAACACGAGGGCTAATGGATGCGAGTGTTTGTTGTGCGTTCTTGAGGGTGGTCTATACTCCGACTCCTAGGGTTTTGAGGAACTTGTGGACCACGATCATGAGTGCCAATGTTTGCAATTGTTAGTGAGGAGTCTTGACTCTTAGCTAAGGGCATTAGGTATGGAGAGAAGGGGGAGACAAGATGGCAATGATTTGAGTAGAAATAGGGCACGTGTTGTGACTACAAATGCACAATCAGAAATGCCTGAAACTAGAAATGCTCATCCATAATCTTCAAGATGAGTTGTGACTAGGCAAACTATGGATGCATTGAGTCATGCCCATGCCAATATTCATATGCTTGAAAATGTTCCTAGGGTTGAACAAGGAGTTGCAGAAGAGGATCTCATTGCCGAAATAGGCACTACCCCAATACTTGATCCACCCTGTGAGGTTGTTAACAAAGATACGGGAAGAGGATTTATGTGGGTGTCACAATCCTCTCTCAAAGAGGTATTCCATATTCACAGGGGGAAAAACATAAGTCACATGGTCCAGAATGGGACTTTGTCATTCATATTCCTGACTACGTTGAGTCGAAATACAAGTATTGTAATACAAGTATTGTGGAATTAAAAAATCTAGGGGAGCACCTCACATAAGGGACCACTTGCTTGGTGACTCAAGAAAGAGCATTCAACGTTGAGCGACCCAAGAGTTGCTGCTGCAACAGCTCGCACCTTAATAGAGAAGTTGCAATATTCTGGAAAATTACAAAGAAGATCAACTTGGGAAAGTCAAGGTGTAAGTGGGGTAGAGTCTGTAAGCATACACGGTAACGGAAGTACAAGTGTTGCAGGCTCCCATGCCAGAACTCCTTGTGTGGACACTAGCATGCAAGATAGATTGCCACCTATGGCTCGTGAAGGTAGATCGGCAACTGCGACTCCTAACTTCAGGCAACCCACAATAGTTGAGAGCATCCAGATTCAAGATTTGGAGAATGCACAGTATGTACTTGGTAGATCAATCTTGCAGACCGTCAGGATATCCACTGAGTATAGTCAATAACAATGTTATGAGAGCTGCATGGAATTGCATTGCTAACTATGGACTGCCTTCTTACCACACATTGTGTACGTCATTGTTAGATAAGCCATATGCAGAAGAGAAAGATCACATAAATCATAGCATTTTTGAGCAACTACATAACACTGGTGCATAACACTGGATGCACAATTGTCTCAGATTGGTGGACAAGCATAAAACGATGCCATGCTTTATTGAATGTGATGGTTATATCACCACGTGGGGAGGCCTTCCACACGTCAATTGATGCCTCACATGTAAAGAAGTCGGGGGCATATATGGATGGTATATTATCAAAGGTTATAAGAGAGTTAGGCCGTGAAAAGGTTGTTCAGGTTGTCATAGATAATGCCAAGAGTTGTAAAAAAGCAGGTAGAATATTGCAAAGGGAGTATACCAATCTATGAGCATCTGCGTGTTGTACGCATACTTTAAATCTTGCATTGAAATATTGGTATAAACAAGTGCCATGGTTCAAAGAGATTGTTTGTGAGGCTTGAGACCTTGTGAAGTTAATACGATCGAAGCAACGTCTCGAAGAAATCTTCATGTCTCGTGATGGTTCTACCATGTTGCAATTGCTAGCAGCCACGAGATTTGCTAGGTACTTCTACACTTTGCAATCCTTGGTGGAAAAATATGAGTTTAGAGACATTTCATGGTGATGCATTTGAATGATGGATGTCAGAGTTGACCGCCGATTGCAACAAAGGAGAAAATGCATGACCTTAAAGAAATATTGGGATCCCTTGCATTATGGAAACGGTTTGAGGATGCTACTAAATTTATGAAACCTATTTTATATGTGCTTACGGCTTTGGACTCAAAGGCTCCAACAATCAAAAAAGGATGGATGCACTCTTGGAGTATTGAGGAAGATCTTATTGCAAGGAATCCCCCTACTTGCCCAGGCCAAGAGAATGAGAGAAGACCATTTAATGCTACAAAACACAAGGAATTGTGGCAATTATTTAGGCCGCGTTGGGAGCAAGCTCACAATCCATTACATAGTGGTGGGTACCTTCTAGATGCCGAGTGGTGGAATATGAAGCCCAAAGAGATCCCAATTGTTATGCATGACTTTCATAAGGTGGTGCGACAGTATTCTCCCTACAACCATGAGTTTGCAAAGTGTTCTAACAAGTTAGCCAAGTATCAATGCAAGGAGGGTTTTTTGCATTGATTGCAATGAGGGCTCTTTCTCAGATATGCTCAAAGTCAGCGGGCTCAAAAAGAAACTAGAGTCATTACAAGTACATTCATCTAGTACTTTATGAAATAGACTTCTAGAGGATTGGGCTAAGAAGTTGGTGTACATCTATGCCAATCATTGTCCATAAAGCTTTGGAAACATTAGGAGATGTGGGATATGAGGAGAAAGTTTCAAAATGGACCTATGATATCCCGCTGGATGCTATCCAACGTGAAGTAGTCCCATCGTTGCAAATTCCAAAACCCCAAGAAGAGGATGAATCTAGGACTGATGCTCCAACATCCGAGGGTGAGGAGGCTGAATCTGATGAAGATGATGGAAATAATATTCGCCTTCCACATAGGTCTCAAGATGAGGACATTGATGATGAACATGATGAGGATAGTGACTCTGAATTGTGGCAATGATGGCAATCGCGTTTGAATGTCTCATTGTATTCTGAATGTGTTCTTGTTTTTTGATTGTAGGTTGCAGTTTAGTGTGGGATAAGAATTTTGCACTGTATAGTATTGTCTCATCGCATGATGTCAATGGGTGACAATATGATATTGTCTCATCGTGCATTGTAAATATATTGTGTTTAGGAGCCCAACACCATGTACAATGCCATTGATAGTTGGGCTTTACAAAGTGGACAAATTGATCCAGTTGTGGCAAGTCATCTACTAGACAATAAAGATAAAATTTATGGCTGCAAGGCAGCGAGAAATATTCAATACAATTATTAAAAAAACACTGGCATATTGGGCACAAACAATTGTCTGGACTATTAGGGGGAAGGGGTTCCACAGCATATGGTTGAGAAGATGGATGTCGACAAACAGCTAATTGCGCCTCCACGCTTGCATATCCGATTAGTGTTGCACATGCATCATGGGCTTCTTGCTGTAACCGTGTGTTGAGGTCCTCCAAGCTCTTCAATTGGGCACATAGAGTAAGAATCTCATTTTGCAACTCTGGCTCGGTTCGCAGTATTTCAGTTTCTAGACATTGGATCTGCTTGAATCGGGGTTACGTTCTCTTCATGGAGCTGCACCGGTTGTTGCTCCAGTGGTCCACATGCACCCTCCAATGCCCTAGACAATTGTGATTGTGTTAACCTTGTGGTGGCAACAAGGGCCAAAAGTGCAGTCTAGGACAACAACTATGAGAGCATTGTGTGTGTAGAGTAGCGGCAAAGCTTTGCTTGTAATATCTTGAGCGTGAAAGATTGTATGATAAATCTTAAAGGATGAGGATAGCCAAAATCCTCTCTAGAAAAGATCCAATCATACTTGCAAAATCAGGATCTAGAGAGAGAGACTAAATCTAGAGAGAAAAAGACTAAAAGCCTACACTTTTGGAGGTCCCTCCACTTTGTGTAGAGACCCAAAAAGTCCCTCCACTTTGTGTAGAGACCCAAAAGGTCCCCCCCAAAAGTGGAGGGACTCCTATCCAAAAGGTCTCCTACAAAAGAGGTCCCCCCACGGAGGTACCTACGAATTGTGTAGAGACCAACATGTATAAATATCTCTCAATGGAATGAAGCTCCCACTCTTTGGAGGTTCAGTGTTCAAGCTCACTATTGTGTTCATGTGATTGATCTCCATTGCTCCATGCTCTCTTACACTATCGTGTTCTAGCATGTCCTTGCCTTGCACTCTCTACCCTTGTACTCCCTCCTGCAGAGAGAGAAGCTCTCCAACTTGTATAAATATCCCATAATCGAATGAAACCCACACTCTTTAGGGAATTGTGTTGAGTTCTACTTTGGTATTCCAAGCAATTGTCTCCAAGTGTCCATGCTCGCTTGCACTCCACATCCAAAATCATGTCCTGAACTTGCCTCCTACTCCCCTCTCCTCCAACCTTGCAACCCCTCCTCTCCCTCTCCACCTCCCTTCTCCTCCCTTTGCTCCTCCCTTCTACTCCCTCTCCTCCTACCCCATGCTCTTGCACCTTCTTCCTCTCCCACTCCTATGATCCCCCTAGACCCTTCTCCCTTAGATTAGTTCCTTAACCCTTGACCTCCATGATCTATGAAGGAGACGAGTTCTCTGCCCTCTACTCTTCTCTAAACCTTGGATCCTCCCTCTCTCTCTCTCTCTCTCTCTCTCTCTCTCTCTCTCTCTCTCTCTCTCTCTCTCTCTCTCTCTCTCTCCTCCCCTCGCTCTTCCCCTTCCCTTCTTTCCTTCCCCGTGGCAATGCAAGGGGCTACTCAATATATATATGTATATATATATATAATTTTTTACTGCCGTGGTAGCAAGAGAGCTACCCTACCCTACCCTCCCTTCCCTCTCCCTCTCCCCTCCCCTCCCCTCCCCTCTCTGCCTCTCTCTCTCTCTCTCTCTCTCTCTCTCTCTCTCTCTCTCTCTCTCTCTCTCTCTTCCCTTACCTTCTTTTCTTCCTCGATGCTTCCCCTTCTCTTTTCCTCTCTTTCCCTCTCCATTCCATGTCTTTCCCCCTTCCCTTCCCTTTTCCTTCTTTCCCTCTCTTTTGCCCTCCATCAAGATGGGTCATTTGAAGATATGTGCTTCACTTAGTGCAAACACATCTTAAAAACCTTTGTAGCTATTGCAAGGTGTTTATAAAGTTCTTTGATATTATACCAATGTTGCTTTCTGAAACTTTAAAAGGTGTTTATTGGCACCATTATTAAGTCTTGGTGATTTTAGAGTTCTAAAACTAACACTATATTATGAAATTTGGGAATTTTTAGATAGTTTGGGAAGTCCCAATACGGTTAAAATTTGGCCACATGGTCAAATCTAAACCCATTACTTGAAAGTGGAATCCATCCTAGATACCATATTAGGGAATCCTCCTAAGTCCCACTGTCAAATAAGGATTCAAGTTTTGGCCACATGGTCAAATCTTAACCCCTTACTTGAAAGTGGGACGTGGGAGATTCCCAAATTCTCCAATATCGTGTTAACTATAAAAGGTGTTTATTAACACTGTTATTAAGTCTTAGAGATTTTAGAAGACTCTAATGGTAAATTAATCTCATGCATGGACCTTAACTATATATATATATATATTATTTTCATGTATGCTTGTATATTTAAATTATTAATAAGTTAAGAAAAAATTAGTTCTTAAAAGAGTATTGAATTTTCTTTAATATAAATATTTATACTAGGATTTTTGCAATATAGAGTAAGGTACAAATTATGTTCCCTAGTTTTTGCATTATTACTCTAAAACAATAGTGTGAGTAAATATAATTTTTATTGATAGAGGATAGTGTCAAAACGTAAACTTTTGATTTGGGAGGGGTAATCAAAACTCGCCCAAGATGGCCCACCTCCTCTTGAATGCCATTTGAGGCTGATGTGGGGAAGGTGCACATGGCAGGAGGGTTAATAAGGGGGGGGGGAGGAGGGTGGATGGTTTGGGTGGTCCCTACTGTAAGTGGAACAACCAAAAAGGGCTCTTTCCAGGCCTTCCCACCCTCCAGGCACCTCAACATACCATCCTCCCAAAACTTGGATCACTCTCATTGGTACACATAGCATTATCTTTGTTCAGGGCCATGGTTAAATAGTAATAGTGGCACTCTACTTAATCATCCAAATAATAAAGGGACACCTTCAATTAATCCAAACTCAAGCCACCAATTAATCACTCAAGCCACCGCAGTGACTCTAAGATTAGCTGCATGTATGCAAGCCCAATGGTGCCATCCATATTATCATGAGTCATCTTCAATTATTCAAAAACTGAGTTGCCAATTAATCACATACCTAGCTGCTCGGGTAGTTTTTTGTAGGCCTTCTTTGCCATGCAAAGCTTCATAATAAGGCCTTAAAATTTTTTGGGCTTAAAAATAAAGCTGTCATTTCTAAAATTTAGAAGGCTCGAGTACAATTTGGCCTTCTCATTAAAGGTGAAGGCACCGCAGTGACTGGCAATGAACTACATTAGATTGCTTGTTTTGCCCAAGAAATAATCGCATGCAAGTCCGACTTGCAAGCCCATTGTCTAGTTATAGAGTCATGAGCCACTATTTAATCACATGCCATCACGATGGTTGGTAATTAACTACACTAAAAGTAATTAAAAAACATCACTTTTCAATCGGGACATAAAATCATATGCAAGCCCGCCCAAATAATCATGAAGGAGTCACCATGGCGATGACTAGTAATTAATTGCATGCAAGCCCAATGGTGCCATCCAAATAATCATGAAGGAGCCACCATGTTGATGACTGGTAATTAATGGGTAATTAATCACATGCAAGCCTAGCGCTACCATCTAAAGAATCATGAACCGAATTCAATTAATCAAAATTCAAGCCACCAATAAATCAGTATGCTAGTTGTCCAAATAATCCAAGGAGTCACCATGCCTGGCATCATGAGCCACCACAGTGGCTGTGTATTAACTGCACTATACTTAATCGCATGCATGCCAAATATTCAATTAATCAAAATTCATGCCTTCCAATCTACATAGTCGGAGAGCTTCTCACACAATATTTCCTCCCCCTCTACACAATGCGATAGCTTGTCACACAATCTTTCCTCCCCCAGTCTTGAAATCATGATATATGAGAGCTCCTCACACAATCTTCCCTCCCCTAATCTTGATATGAGAGCTCCTCACACAGTCTTTGAAAGCCCGGTTTGGATTCTCTCACCAACTTCACCAAGTTGATAGGTGAAGTGTGCTTGAAGGAGGGATACAATGTCTGTCAAAGTCAGAGGATTAACATTAATGAAAGCATGATTGAAAAATCCACTAGGCATTCTTGGAGGTGATTTGCAAGCACAATTCTTAGAGAGGTAGTGGAAGAGAAAGGAGATTTTAGCTTTATACCCCAATGCTTAGATTAGTACAGATGGTGGAGTCAAGGTTTTGATCTTGCCAATGAATGTTTAGCATGTTTTGAAATAGAAAAGGTAGTAATTTCTTGATATGAGAGGAATCGTGAAGTTTAAGCATGTTCAAATAGCAGTAAAGAAATTGAGTAGACGTACGGTCTCTTTCTCTAGGACCATATCCATGATTGTGATGACTAACTTAAAGAATTGTAGGAATGGCATAGCCAAATTGGCATCTCAGTCAGTTAGAGTTTCTATGCACTTGATGGGGAATTCCATCAAAGGAATTTTTGAGCAATGTAATAAGGAGAGAGATTTTCTACATATGGAGGCCATCGATGCAACAAAGTCAGTGCTACAGAAGAGAATGCTCAGGGAAGGTGCAAAAGCCAAGGTAGAGGAGGTAGAAGCAAAGGCCTTGGAGGCCATAGAGCAAGTTGAGGCCGCTAAAAAACCATGGCAGAAGCAACTTTGGCAAGATTTGTGCAATTTATTGAAATTGGATTACACTATGGCTCTATGTGAGCTTCCCATGGCTCTTGCAAGTTTGAAAAAGTAGGCCTCCACTCCCAATAGAGTGGACGTCTTGGAAGAGGCCTACACAAATGCTGCAAAACAATTTCATCAACTTTAAATGTAGCTTTGATAGAATTAGATAAAGCCATTACAGTGAGTGAGAAGAAAGTGGAGGTGCTGAAGGAGAACATCTGCAACCTCAAGATAAGGCAGGAAGGAATTGAGAAATAGCTTGCTGATGTATAGGGTCAGACTATGGTATTAACAACCACAATAGTTAAGCCAGATGACTATCCTCTTGAGATATGACATGGTCATATGTGTCTGGTCTACCTACCATAGCCATGATCATACATACTTAATCTACCATGGGCACATCATAGATGATTGCATGATTCGATGGACCTAATGTGGTCATCGTCTGCATGTGTTTTGCTGTGGGTTGTTTGTGGATGCACACAATGGTAGACCAAGATAATTGGCCTCACAAGTTTCCTTTATACAAGGTGTTTTAGATCGCAACCAGCATGGTGGTAGTACATGATGCATGGTGGTTGGTTACACACGATATATGGGCCAGGGACAATGGCATATCGACATGCCATATATGTCCAGTGTCATGTCGATATGGCCATTGCTCCTAAAGGGGACCCCTCAAGGGACATATTGAAAATTGCATTTATACAAGAAGCCTTAGAATCGCAACCAACACGATGGTTGATTGCACATGATAAGTCATCTAGGATTAACTACTAGCAACGTGGTTGTTTCCTTCAATTATTACAAGATGAATGAACTAGAAATCATTTGTTTAGGATTTGTGGTCACCAGCCCATTGGTTGTACAAGATAAGGGGCATACATTGTCCCTCACTTGGGATTACTTAAACAAGTGTGGGGTTGTTTGGGATTCGCTAAAAAAAGCACAATGGGTTTATGCTTTACTTAAAATAAGTGCGGTCATTGTACAAGCAAACTGTAAATACATTTTCCATTTTTTGAGGATAATTGGAATAGATTTTCTTTGGTTAACTAAACCCACACAATGAGAATACATTTTCATGACATTTTCTTGTATTGTCTTAGTCGTCCACTAATCCAAGACACCCCATGATGATGTGCTCATGCATGTGTAAATTTGAAGACACTCTTGCCCTTTTTTCATCTAAAAAGGATTTTCAACTTACTAGATTAGAGTACAAAAATGTTTGTAGACTCTTATGTAATAGAATGTAATTCTAGCCTCTCTTGGATGCTTTTGTACCAGATAGCTCCAACTACTACATCCCACTTCTCATAGCTTGTTCCCCAATGATCCTTTAAGGCTTCCTCAATGTTGTGCTTGGGTTTGGTACACTGCAACACAAAGTATGGGTCACCTTCCTCATTCTTCCCAAAGTCAGTAACAATGGAAAGTTGTCCCCCTCTTCCAGGCAATCACCAGTGAGGTTAGGGGTGAGTCATATTTTATCTCTCCATTGTTTGTCAGGGCTATCTTCACATAGAGGGAAAACTTGAATTGCCTCCCATCTCTTCACAGTTTCAATGTCCTCACAATTGTCATGATCCCTTGTGATGGATGCACTATAGAAATAAGAAGGTTTTCTTTTTTTGAGTAGGTGGTTGTTTGAAAAGCCCTATATTGTGCAAACTATAAGTTCCTTTAATGGCCTTACAATCTTGTCTACTCCTTTGCACTTCATTCACTTCCACTTCATGGAACACTTTACACACTACACTATTCCTGAGGTTTTGTTTATTGTATGTTAATTGCGCACTTGTGGAGAGGTTGGTTGTAAGCCATGTCACAGAATCATGGGCATCATTGAGATTTTCTTGAGGGCATGTCAATTGGTGTCTAAATAGAGCTCGCTTATAAACAACACTACATCCATGTTCCCCTTGCCATGGCTTAGACCCAAAGAAATTCCATGTCATGTTTAGACCAGTTAGGGACCAGTTAGGGATTTAAATCTTGAGACAAATTACAATCAATGGGATGACTTACATTGAGGTAAAGTACCATATGACCACACCCAATATTGTTTTATATTTTCTTGTACATGGGGATCATCATTTTTTAGCCATTCCCAATTGCTTTAAAAATCATGCTACACAAATAAGGTGTCATGTCTCCTATCATCTAAATGGTAGAAATGGTATGTGTGTTGCACTAAGCTAGACTCTGAGTCAATAAGTAAATTGGCACCAGTCATAGAAGAATCAAGCAAATGACCGTACATGATATGCACTACAACCGTTATCTACTTGTTGTACCAGTGAGCACTTTGTATCTCATCTTGCAAAATCTATGACTGAGATAATAGTGTCATGGGGAAAATTGGCAAGGCACTTCCTAAACTGCTTATCTTGCTAGCTAGCCATGAAATTGTGAAGCACATATTTTAGGATCGATTGAACCAAGTGATCTACAAGCTCCATTGGTTTAGTGCTCTAATATGATAGTAGCCATCTCTCTTTCTTCGATCCTTCAACATTAACATGTTCAAATCTTTTTGGGATGGATTGAACTAAGTGATCTACAAGCTCCCTTGGTTTAGTGCTCTTATATGATAGTAGCCATCTCTCTTTCTTCGATCCTTCAACATTAATATGTTCAAATATTTTCCATTTTAGAGCAACATGGTTTTCTTCCCTCATTTAATTTAGATAGACATCAAATTGCCTCTTCTTCAAACTACAATGCATGCATGTGCCACAAATTCATTGAACACAGTGCCACTCAGAGCCTCCCTTTGGATATACCACTGGCTCCCACAGAGACCTTAGGATACCAAACTTGGCCTCCCTTGCAACACATGAAAGGATCCAGGTGGCCTACAAATTGCACATTCATTTGGGAGGCATGGTCATCTATCTCCATGGACTGCTTCAACATGACCAGAGCTCAAGTCATTCAAAGCTTGCTGGGCCAGGTTAAAGTCTATGTGTGTTTTACAACAACACACATTCCTGACTTTGAGTTTCTTGATATACAAGGGCTTACAATGCTCAAAGCTCCTTTGCTTAATCAAAAGGTCAGAGTTTTGAGACATAAACTTCAGATACAACTTCATCTGCTCACCCAACATGTGGGAAATAAAAATTTTGGGAAACAAACACTATGTTTTTTGCACTACTATGAGGAAAAAGAAACACAAGTATGTGCAAAAATATATTCTAATCACGATAATCAAACTAATCAAGCTACTAGACAACCAAAAAATTTCACAACTAGAAAATAAAACAATTTCAACCATCGGGTGGTGTAGGACAATCACATAACCAATGCCTGACATGTACTAGCTCGATGATATATTAACACTTATTTTAATAATTTTGGACTCATATGTCTACATTTGGACTAATCCTAAAAATCCTTCCCAAATGAAAGGTTTACTTTATGAAAATGTCATTCGAGAATCAAAAGTTTACTTTCTGGCACTGCCATTTCCACATAATAAATTTCACAATATCTCTCTATAATCATTAGGGGAGAAATGGGGTCTCAAAAGGGCCTTCAATTAGTGTTTCCTAATTTCAAGGATATTAGGGAGGGATAAACAAGTTGACTTACATGGCAATCACATTTGAATGATATCTCCTCCTTGTCGTGAGTCACATGAGATCCATTAGAGTGTGCCTTGCTTATAATATCTTGTACCAATCTAGAGGACACTTTTTTCCTCTAACTCAAGAGGGTATGTTACTTGATTGCTATCCTTTTTTATTTGTTTAATCCTTTTTCTATCCCTTTTGATTATTTAATCCTTTTCCTCTCTTACCCCCCATTTCTCATTTTCATAGATCTCTAGCCACTTTTGCATGTTCTTTGAATTGTATAGTGCAAATGTCAAAAGTCACTCTTGGGTTTCATCCAATAAATTTTCCTCCTTCCATTTGCCTTGCAACACTTCTCTTGATATCTCTTTCTCATCCTCCCCACTCAATGTTCTTGGAAATTTTTTATCTACATTTATTAAACATACCATGCTCCCCACTTCCAGCTCTCATCTTCTCATCCGCTCTCTTGCTCTACAAATTTGGCTACTTTTCTTCATGCTCCCTCCTTCCAACTCTCATCTGCTCATTGGTTATCCTTGCCGGATGTAATCTATGTTATCCTTGCTCAATGAGACTATGAGCAATGTCTGAGTTATTATACCCACCGGATGTAATCTCTTATGTTTCAAATTTAATATATATTATGCTATTATCGTAGTCATTGATGGTAGCAATCATTGTTGCTGGTAGCAGTCATTGTTGGTTGCAATCAGTGCACAAGAAATTGTTGCACAAAGAAATACATTTTCCTTGGTTTTATTGCAAGCAGCACTAAAATGTCTTCAAGAACCAGCGTGGTGGTTGCAAGGAAATACATTTTCCTTGGTTTAGGATTAATCACAACTAGCACTAGAACTAGTGCAATGGTTGTAGAAGGACATACATTTTCCTTGGTTTAGGATAAACTATTAACCACAGTTGCTTTAAACTATTTATTACACGATATATCAAGCTACTATTTCAACCACTAGACTGTGGTTTTAAACCTACCCGATGGCATGGTAAAAACATAAATTAAGCTATTTTAAAATGCAATTGTCGATATGGCCCTTGAGGGGTCCCCTTTAGGGGCAAGATCCATATGGAGATGCCATATATGGCATGTCTATATGGCCCTTGCTCCTAAAAGGGACCCCTCAAGGGCCATATCAATATGAAGGGGGACCCCTCAAGGGAAAATGATGTGAAATATATGAACAAAAAACTCCATCATTGTGGGACTCCAACGCGGGTCTCACATGACCCAACCAATTAAGGTCTAGGTGGTTGGACAAGGAAATAAGTTTTCCTTGGTTTAGGAGTAATTATAGCTAACACTAAAATAACTCCAAGAACCAGCATGATGGTAGCTCCAAGACAATGTCACTACCTTGTCAATGCAGAGGTCATGAATCTAGATCTTCATGGATTTTTGCAAGTCTAGACCAGTGTGACGGTTGCAAATCTAGATCTATATGGATTTTTATGAGTCTACATCTGCATTCTTGTCTTTACAAGTCTAGACCAGTGCAAAAAAGAAGATACGTGGCGAGTTGCAGGTAGATGACATGTAGTGAGCTATGGGTAGGTGATAGGCGGTGAGCTGTGGGTAGATGACTGGACAGGCTATGAATATATTAATGCACAAAGATGCAACACATCAACTTTACAAAGGATTGGCATAATTGCCATGTAATGATATGTGTCGAGCTTTGCTGTGTTCAGAACATCAAGTTTTGACTGATTGCATCTCATTATTACACCAATGTGGCAATCATCACATGAAATAAAATTTTGAGAAGAGCACAAGTTCATCCCAAATTCAAAATCTCACCCACCAGTGCATTGAATCAAGGCCCCAAAATTTTCCTTGAAATGCTTCTATGATTTATTACACCCAATCGTAGAATGCCTTCTAGGGTAGGCCAAAAGCAAGTTTCCATGGCTATGTGATTTGGAAGATGATGGCATATGCTTAAGTAAAGACACCTTTAATATAATTGTAATTTTCTTCAACTATTAAATGGGATTTTGCTTTTGGCCTTTACTTTCAATAGAAATGTTTCTAGTCAACGTGGATACATGGCCTAAATGATGAAAGATGACAATCCAATAGAAGTGAGTGACTTCACATGGTTTAAAATGCATGAGTCTCTCTCTCTCTCTCTCTCTCTCTCTCTCTCTCTCTCTCTCTCTCTACATGTACTAACTTGGATTTCTCCACATGTCTTTGTGCTCTTAGTAACATGTTGGCGGAGTGTTGGTTCTCTCTATTTGGCTAGAGATTACCTTGTTTGTTGTAGTTAAGTAATCAATGGCTCCATTTGTTCAACACGTTCATAAATAATCCTTGATTGTGGTTTTGTGGTCAAAAACTTGTTTATAGCCTATGATTGCTTGCTAGTTTTCTTCGAGTAACGACATGACATACCATTCCCAATGATATGGTTGCCATTACATGTTATCCCTTGGATAATTGTGGCACCCTTTTAATGGTGCATTCCCATGCAACTAAAAAAGCATGCCCTATTTACATAGATGTAGGGAACCGAGTCATTACCATGTTGAAAGTCCTAAATATTGCCAATGATGGTATGGAGTGCATTCCCCTACAACTAAAAAAACATGCCCTATTTACATGGATGGAGGGAATTGAGTCATTCCCATGTTGAAAGCCCTAAATTTTGCCGGTGATGGTATAGAGGCAAAAAGAGCTCTACTAGTATCGTGGATTTGATTGATGTTAGCTATAATTTCAGGGATCCTGTGGATAACACCAGTTGCTATTGACTTAAGTGTTTTACAATTTTTTTGAGCTCATAGGAACACAGCAAGGAAAAATGAGGAGCCACGAATAGTAGACAAAGAGGAGCTGAAGAAGGCAGAAGATAAGAAAAACAACATCAAAACGCAAAGAGAGAAGGGACATCTCACAAGTAGTTTCGATGCCTTGAGCAAGGAGAAATAGAGGATGAGGTTATAGAAGATGTGAGTTCCAAGGAGGAAGAAGAAGTAGTCCCTAACACTCAAACCTTTGAGGAGCAACTACGATGGTGGGTAGATAAAAAAAGTGCAGAGAAGACACCCTTTATAGTTGTAAGGGGGGGAAATGAATTCAACAAGAGAAGAAGGGACAACTAGTGCAGACAAGGGGAGTCCCCCCCTCGGGCCATCAAGTCTTGAGCTGAGGGGAAAAAGGAGGCTGTCAAGAGGATTTATTGTCTCTCCTCATTAGAGCCTGATACAATTCAAGAAAAACAGAAAAAAAAATAGTTAGCGATCATGCAACACACCAATCAAAATGCCTTTTCCTTTTGTTAGTGCAAACATCCAATGCTTAACTGACGATCTAAAGCATGTCATTTTCAAGCGATGGCTTTGTAAATTCGGAGTCAGGCTAGATTTTTAAGCCCTCCCAGAGGTCAAGGTGGGAGGGGCAAAACTAAGATGGCAACTCAAGAAGATAGACAAAAAAAGGTGTTGGTTCATAAGAGATTATGCGGAAGGCAAAGTTGGAATAGTTTTAGGAGTAGTGGACCATCTAGTTGGTTTTTTAGGAAGACCTCTCAATGTGCTAGGAAAGAGTGGGATTGGAGTAGAGTTTAGACAAACTCATCTAAAGTGCAAAATTTTCTCATTCTACTCGCCAATGCCTCCAGAGAGAGGACTATTTTGTGGGATGGGTGCTATTTTGGGGAGGACACTATCCTCTTAGAAGATTTCAACATGGTAGAGGCGAGTGCAAATAGATGGAATGGATTAGGATCATTTGGGGGAGTGAAGCCAGATCTTGGCAAGAGGTCAAGGACTCAGTAGAGTTGATAGAAATTTTCGAAGGAACCTCATACACTAGGGACAATAACCACTGCAGCACTTACCACATGAAAGCGAGGGTTGACAAGATCTATGTCTCCAAGTCCATTTGTGAGGAAGCTTTGGTGTTTAGAACCAAAGGTCTATCCACCCTTCCTTTTTTGGATCACAATCCAATCTTCTTGAATCTTAATAAGGGAGAGGAAAGAAGAGTGAAATCATGGTTTAAAGCAGATGCATTCTTCTTTTAATTAACGGATGCAAAAGAAACAATTTATTAGATCTCGCGAGTGGCTTTTGGGAGAACGGTGAGAATTCTTGACAAGTGGGTTAGAGCCACAAAGATGACAAAGGCTTTCCTAAAAGCGAATAAAAAAAGAGCTGATCAGTCAAGGCATAAGAGGCGAGAAAAACTAGAGACAACAATGAAGGCAAAAGAATCAGACACAGTTACCGAATGGGGGCAGATCATTCTCAAGGAGATGAAGGAAAATCTTAAGAGAGAGGAAATATTTGAAGCGCATTAGGAAAACATATACACGAGAGTGGTGGGCATGCAAAGGGGATGGGACAAACGAGGGAATGTTTAGGATGCTCATGAAGAAGCATGCCTCGGAGAACATCGGAGAGCTTCAAGTAGATTATACATATTGTAGTCACCAAGGACTTGATCCTCCAAGCAGTGGCGCAACATTTTTTACAAATTCTCGGGAGCCTTAAGTACAATCCATAAGTGGATCATTGTAGTCAAGCCCTGGCCAAGAGTGATAGCCAGATTTGACTTTACCTATTTGGAAAGAGAGATCACAGTTGCAAAAATGAAAACAACCATGGACCAAATGGCTAAGGTAAAGATGCTAGGAGAAGATGGTATCCCAATTGAATTATATCAAGTCTTTTGGGAGACCACCTGGAGACCATAAGTCCTTTCCCGATGCAAATTTGGCAAGAAACGGTAGTGAAAAGTTATCTTGATTCTAGAATTAACATAGGAATGATTAAGCTAATCCCAAAAGGAGGGCAGAAGGAGGAGCTCAAGAATTAGAGGCTAGTTACAATTCTTCACACTTGCTACAAAATCTTTGCCAAAGTTCTGGCACTTAGGTTGAAAAGGAAAATGCATGTTTGGATCATAGAAGAGCAAAAAGGATTCATCCAAGGCCGCCACATTTTGGAAGCGATCCTCACTCTGTAGGAAGCACTGAAGTATGATGAAGAGCATGGGAAATATATTTGTTTCATGAAAGTTGATTTTGACAAAGCATATGACAAAATGGAATGGGGATTCATTCGTCAGGCTCTGTAGGACATGGGAATCGAACCCAGTTTTCGGGGCTTTGTTGATGCTTTACTCCAGGGGGCTAAAGTTTAAGTGGAAGTCAATGGAAATACATCGAACGCTTTCTCTCTAGAAAGGTCCATTATAAAAAGATGTCCCCTCTCCCCCCTACTTTTCTCTATTGTGGCTGATGCACTTGGCTCACTAATTCAAAGAGAGGTTGACAATGGGAATATTGTAGGCATTCAGCTAGAGGGAAACAAGCAAATTGTGTGCCAATAGTTTGCTGACGACACCAACCTCACTCCAACAAATGATTCCAAGTAAGTAGGCACAGTGATGAAATGCCTTGAGACCTTCTATCTGGCCTCTGGATCCAAAGTTAACCACGGTAAGACCGACGTGTCTGGCACAAGATCCCAACCTCGACCTACTTTGCTCGATCTGGGGTGCAAACAAAGTGCAAAGGTTTTTTGGCTCCTTGGGATACCAATGGGGTTTAGATGCTCAAATAAGAGTAGGTGGGATTGGGTCATCCAGAAAGTCAAAGAGAAAATTGCAAAATGGCAAGGCCTCAAACCCACCTTGGCCAGAAGAAAGTTTGTGTTAAATCATTGTATTTACCCGTCAGTCGTATACTTCATTTCCATGTTGGTTTCCCTCAAAGAAGGCTTTGACACAAATTAACACGCTTTTTAGAACCTTCACGTGGGGAGGGGACTTGGGCCAAAGGAAAATGGATAAGGTTCAGTGGAAGTATTGCACGATGCCAAGAGTAAAGGGAGGGGTGGGCATAGTGAATGTTGAGCAAGCCTCAGCGAGGTTCATATGGCACAATGGATAAAAGGCAAGGAAGCAATGTAGAAGATCAAGAGGTGGTGTCGGGAAATTCAACGGGGTGAGGATTTCAATCCGATAATTAAGACCTTCCAGACGTCTAACACTGATTGGGCCTTCCTGGTCAAGAAAAATATCAAAAAACTTAAGCCTCCTAGGTGCAAACATTGGAAAAACTGTCTAGAGGGTGCTGCAGTTTTCAGTAAGGATTCTTTTGTTGCCAAAGGATCGGAACTGTGGAAGGGGATGGGGAAGGCTTGGGAACTCCTCAAACCTTCCCTGCTATAGAAAGGATTTTTTAAGAAAACATGCTCTTTTTGTAGACAATATTCTATTTGGTTCTCTATCATTTAGAATTCAACTCCCACAGAGGACTTCTCCATCAAGGGGGCCCTCAGATTGAATAAAAAAGGAATCAGATCCTAGCAAGATCTTTGGGATAGAGCAAATAGAAGGTGGAAGAGTGAAGAAGAATTGTCCCTAGACTTTAGACTTAACCGCTTTGACTTGTTGCTAATTAAGGAGAGTTAGAGCCTTTGGTAAGATGTATCATTGATGTGGATGGGAGGGAGAGCCAAACGATGCTTAGAGAAATGAGATGGGCGGGGCAAAACCAGCTCTTCCATGTCCCTATCATCTTGGAGCACCGAGATGATCTAGTAGAACATCTCAATAGGAAATGGCTGAGGCAAGTCGACACGAAGTGGGAGAGAAGGTTTGAGAGAATGTGGGACAAGGAAATCCCAAAAAAGTAGTCCTCCCTTCTCTGGCTGATTGTTCACAAAGGGTTCTTGACAGCTAGTAATAAAGCGCAAAGAATTGGGCATGGCGATGGAAAATGTGCAAGATACAAAAGCAACTTAGAGGATATCCCGCATCTATTCATGGACTACAAACACTCTAGGTGGTTGACCATCTTACCCAGATAGCTTATTCAATACAACTAGGGAGTCCCTTAGTGCCCCACAAGTAGAGGACTTGTATGGTCACTCGTTCAATCCTTTTCTCCGTGACAATTTCACATTCATCCATATAACAAATTTGAGACGTCCTAAACAGTCTTCAAATGTGACCCCATAAAATTCAACTATTCTCCTTTGTTCAACAAATTTTATAGCCAACTTTCAATTTTGCAATGCTACGAATTTTTCTATTTCTAAGTCTACCTCTCAAAGGAGTGGCTTTTGTTTTAGCTTTCCTCATTTTCTCCTTGGTCTTCATGTATTCTTTGGTCTCTTGTAGTTGTTCTTTAAATCTAGATCTTTCTATTATTTGTTGCAATTTCATCTCTGTTTCCTGTTGTTACAAGCACTTATACATTTTTCTTGTCAATTCTTGCAGACTTTGTGTCATGGTTAGGGCTTGCTCTAACAAAACATTGGTGCTATGAACCTCTGCATGACTAGTTTACCTCTATAGTGGTGCTATGAATCTCGTGGTCTCCTACAAAAGAGGTCCTACCCCGGAGGTACCTACGGATTATGTAGAGACCAACATGTATAAATATCTCTTAATGGAATGAAGCTCCCACTTTTTGGGGTTTAGTGTTCAAGCTCACTATTGTGTTCATGTGATTGATCTCCATTGCATCCATGCTCTCTTACACTATCGTGTTCTAGTATGCCCTTACCCTTGCAACCCCTACCTTTGTACTCCCTCCTCCTCCTCCTACCTTTGCACTACAATATACAACCAAAAGTTTTGAATTATATATCCAAGTTAGGATTTTCTCATGCCAAGTTGGTTGTACAATCTTTACTAATGTCTCTTCTTCATATGAATTCATTTCTAATTTGTCACCATGTTTATGTGCATGCTCTCTCTTTCTACCACATGGTTCTTATGCACGCCCCCTCTAGTAGATGGTGCGTTATGAGGGAAATGCAAGGAAAAAAGAAAGTTACTTGAATGTCAACATGACCACTTGCACACTTATGGCTCAATGCGATCAATCAAAACTTCTACAATAATTTGATTTTGCAATCTTGCAAGGAAACATGCCAATGAAACATGAGCTTGAAGTAATGGCAATATCATATGCCCTAGCTGCCAATGCTGACCACAACGCACTAACCGCATTTATTAATGTGGCAATATCAAATGCGTCCATAGTGTTGGGATTACGTAGGTCACCTCCCCATCTCTGGGTCCCCAAATGAGGAGAGCATGGGGGAGGTGCACCAAGGTCTCAGAGATGCCATTGGGGCAAAACTGAGGATTTGCAGGGCTGCCACATGGGGAACATGCAGGCTGCCATGTGGCAAGCATATGGAGCACCACCAGGCTGCCGTTGGAGGGCTGGACAAGCTCTGACCAATGGGCAAAAGGGAAAACACACGTGACTAGGACCAGCAGCAAGGACTGACTGCTCAGAGATGGGTAGGTTTGGACCTGCAATGGAAGCTGCAACCTGGAGCAAAGGATTGCACAGCATCCAGGCAGTGATTGAAGAAGTGCAGGAGCCAGTTAGGGCTACAAAGAGATGTCCCGCGCATGACTGCAAGCAGCAGATAGGAGCAAAAGGAAACTGTTAGAGAAGTTATTTAAGCTGCATGAACTGGTCGGCGTGCACCAGCAAGTCGGGGCAGTGCAAAACAGAAGCAAGTAGAGCGAAGTGCCACGCCACAGTATTGCGCCTGCATTTGACCAGTAAAACAGGGTCGGATCAGTCTGCAACTTGTTGGCCAGTCTGCCGACTGTGTTGGGCAGATCTGCATGCCTATTAAAGGGGGGTTCATTCACTATTCCATTGTGCCAAGTCTCTTGCGCCTCAACTAGGACTGCCACCATGCAGCAAGGAGGTCCAGAACATCAGCAGGAGGCCTTCAACTTAGGCTGTCTACACAACAGCAAATCACGGGAGACCTGTGCCTCACCATCGCCTGCCTACACAGCAGCAAGGTCATTGTTCACATGAGCAAACTCTACCTTACGCTGGGCTGTTTACTGGAGCAGCAGGAAGGTGTGTTTGCAGGGTAACATTACGAAGCCGCAGAAGCTCTAGGAGAGCAATGCAGGCTGATGTGTTTCGAAGGTGCCAGGAGGAGGTAGAACAGTTCTGAGTGTCGCAGGGGCCCACATCTAGTCAGCACCCTGCAATTAGGGGGTGGCACTGGTCCATCCTTGGACAGAATATATGTTGTTGTTTCTACATCTCTCTCAGCACTATACATTTATTGTGAGGCCTTCCGAAGACGTTAATCTCTCTCTCTCTCTCTCTCTCTCTCTCTCTCTGTCTCTCTGCACTAGTATGCACTATGGAAAGAAGTTGCATTTGGTTTTAGCACTGTGATTCTTGGGTTGGGCACTATCTTGTTGTTAAGCTTCTTCTGCGGGAAGTGTTGGCTGTAGCAAGCGACCTCCATCCCTCTTTTCTAACACAAAGCCCATCTAGTACTAGTTCGAATTTTAATCCTACTTACCAATCCTCAGAGCCTATAACATCCTATGGAAACCACTCCTTTTTCAACTAACGTAGGGGAAACAATCTCCTCGACCATTGTAAAGCGATATTGCTATAAAGTAAGGAGCTCTATTTTGCCACACGGGACCCAAACTGGCATTACAACCTAGCAACTTAAACTTAAGACAGTGACAGGTGATACTGCAAAGATCTTAGGAAGAGGATCTACAAATGCAAAGAGAAGGTAGACCATTCTATCAATAGTTCTTGCAAACTCCAGAAATTTGACAGTCACCACTTCAGACTGGTTATTCATTTGGAATAGCTTTGGGGTTTAAGCTTTTCTGTACAAAAACCACAAACTTGCTATCACTTCCAAGTCGGGCATACACAAAATTATCCATTACTTGCATTCATCTACAATCAAACGGCATGACAAATAAGGGAACTAGCGATGTTTTCAATACTAAATTAAAATTTGAAGACACAAATGAATCACAAACCTTTACAATGGATGGATGTTGTACAAGAAGGCAGAGAACCCTTCATTCCCGAGCTCTCTGCAGTCATAAGTGATACTGCACAGCCTTGTAATTTATAGATACATTATAGACCAAGAGGACCCAAGAAAATCCTTTAAGGGGCCATGTGTAAAGAGCTAAAGAAATACAAGCCTAAACCTGCAGCCGCCACCTTTAAAAGCTTGCCTTCATTAGTTTTGGTCTGGGGTATAAATGTATGTCTTCAAATGCATCCGTCTGCTCCACATGTATAAATTCTCTGGTCTTCAATACCTGCCACAAGGCAACATGCAACCAAGAAACTAAGAACAAAACAAGCATTTGAAATGACCAAAGGCATGTCTAAGCAAGCAATGTCCCACACTAAAACAAGATGAGGAAAGCAAAGCAAATTCAAAGTTATTGATAAACTTAAAATAGAATATAAAACCCTTAAGTTTATGGCATTTTGAAAAATTTTATTTTGTATCATGCCATTTTCTACATCTAAATTGAATGCCACACAAAATTATTGATTTCCTTTGTTTATGCATTTTGAAAAAATTTATTTTGTATCATGCCATTTTCTACATCTAAATTGAATGCCATCCTTCCCATCTACTCGTAAAATGTTAGCAAAACTAGCTCACAGAGTACAATAAATTCCCACCCTTCATCTTTAATGTGATGGTTTAATTTGAAGATTAATCTCGAACACAAAGTGACATGATAACAAAATTTTGTGTGGCATTCAATTTAGATGTAGAAGATAGCAAATTTTGTGTGGCATTCAATTTAGACTCTATAAATCCCCTTCCACCAAAATGACATTCTTACCATAGGGTAGGTCTACTAAGTCCCCTGAGTGATTCTTCATATAATAATATTGGCTGCCTTGTATTGCACGTTACAACCTTGTTATCTTTCGTATCACCATGCACAACCATGGTACTTAAGGTACCCCAAGTAGTCTTGAGACATTTGCAAAGAGTGTGTCAACATGAACATTGAGGGGCGGATCGAAGAGTACAATTACAACCATATGTAAATTTTCACAAGTCAACTTCCTACTTTGTAGTTTTCGAATTTCTAGGGCTAATTAAGGGACATATAGTCGCATATGCAATTGAGTGGCTTGATTGACTTTGAATATATAATGCACTTGTAGGCCTTCCTCAATATCCCAACAAATTGGGGAGGCAAGGGCATGCATATGGAGAGAGTATGACCTTATATGCGGTGCTCTTCTTGGTGCCCATGTTGCATATTGCCGTTCTATAGGCGGTATCAAAGCTTAGGGCTCTACCATTGAGCGAACAGCACGTGCATTGCAAAACATGATAAAAATCACAAAGTTACGAGACCTATGTTTTGCTCTAAGATGCAATTGACCTTACAATGGCGCCTTTGAACTCTATGGCTTGCGAAGGCAAATACACTGATTGGTAGAATTTGGTGGATGAGGCCATAGGGTGTGAAAAAATCGGTGTTACATGTATGTGACACGTCCTCGAACTTATGGCAACCGATAGCACCTTAATGGAGGCGCCCATGTGGAACAGTCTTGGAGCCTCTAGGCTTTGTGCTAGGATACCACCAAAGATTGGAGTTATCATTATTCTTGGGGTGTGGGTTCTATGGGGTACTAGAGCTTAAGGCTCTGCCGCCAAGACTAACAACCTACGAGCCACAACAAACGATGTGTTGTAGGTGGATCATGGCACAAATCAGAGGTATGGGACCCATGGTCTACAAGGCAATGCGTTGTCCAACAGACTTTACAACAGCTCCTACAATAATTGATTGCTCGTTAGCAGCAGCTATGCTAAGATTGGCAAAATTTAGCAACGGTAGTGGGCTTATATGTCAAACAGAGCTATGGGGGCATGTATGTGGTGCACCCTCACACTAGCAGTGGTTGCAGGCTTCCTATATTCTTTAGGGGCTGGAGTCTTCTTTAGGGGCTGGAGTCCCCCCACTCTCATGTGTAAGAAAATGTGAGCTTTGAAGGGGGTAAAAACAACCCCAAGTGCTTGTGGACATGTGGCAAAATACAAGGATGCTCATTACAATTGGTTGGCTGCTGGAACTGATGCAAGTGCAGCCCCTCAATATCCTCCCGACCTTTTGTGATATTGCGGAGGCCATGCCATGGCTATGGGACAAGGTGTGGGATACCCATACCAAGGGGCTCTCCTGGGTTACCCCTGTAGCACATTGTGGCTCTATCATTCAGCCATGGTGTGATGTAAAAGAGGGACATCAACCATTCCGAGTTTAAATGATCCCACAACAGACGAGCCTCAAAATATGATACTTCTTGGGCATAAAATACGCATAAGACATGAGGGTGACGATAATCGTATTCTTTAATGCTTTCCAAATAATTGATGGTAGATCTACCATAGCACCATGGTGGCAATGAAAAGATGAAAAGATGGATATGAAATTGATCTCTAGGGAGAGCAACAAAAAAGATTAGATACTCCCTCAAGCAGGAATCATATGTGTAGCTGTAGTAATCTGATGATGACTGCACATAGTTTCAAGGGAGGCCATGCCCTTGCGCTGACCTTTGTTTAACGTGTCATCACACTAAGAAAGTATACATTCTTCTTTTCTTTCAAGTTAGGACAGCTATCATCCGTATTATTGTCAATCATGGAGTCAAAAGAAACATTTGTAGGATTTGGCCTAGAGACATGTTTTAAGAGATGCTTTTAGAAAAGCCTTGTCTAGGAAAAAAAGGGAAATGACTAGAAGCATATATATATATATATATATATATATACACTCTCTCTCTTTTTTGGGGTGAAACCCATCGAAGATTATATTACAAGAATCAGTCCCAAAGCTGGGACATCCAGTAACAAGCATCAGAAGATTTCATTATATGACAAGAAAGCAGGATAATCTAAATCCAACACACATAGACATCTACTCATAAAGCGATTGTAGTAGAGATGCTCGAAAGATATGATTTTTGGCAAGAGTGGGATCACCAAGGATCCAATGGTTGCAGTCCTTCTAGAGGCTCCATATAGCCCAATAACGAACCCAGTAAAAAACGAGATCAAAACCCTACCTAACAGGATGAAATCCAAACAACCAAAAATTTTTTCCAAGATAAGCACTAGGGAACTGAGCCTAAAGCCGTCGTTGTAGTAGAGGCAAGAAATCTTGTGACTCAAGGCAATGCCAAAAAAGATGAGGCATAGATTCCCTCAAGGACAGGCATCGTCTACAAGTGGCTGGTGCAATGTGATGACAAGCTAAGAGCTGCCCCAAAAAGCCCAAGGAGAAGGCAGCAAAACTTTGTGTAGAGATGCGACCATTATGTCAGCATGACAAACATGGTTATCCAAATGAAGAACCCAGCCTTTGATGCGATAACCAACTTCAAGATGAGGAATTGGCTGAAAATCAGGGAGCATCGGTGATAATAAATGCCATAATGGTCTGTAGTGCTGTCCCAAATCATACTGTCTTAGTGCTGTCCCAAAGCATACTGTCTTAGTGCTGCTGGATACGAGATGACCATACCAGTAGGATCAATCACATCATCCACATGTGAAATTCCTTTAGAACAAAGAAAATAAGAACAACTGGGTTCTTACAAAGCCAAAGGGGGCGAGAACACCTTCAACCAATGAAGGCTGTCAGCTCGCAAGGAGTTTCCTGCAAGCGTATCCCTGCCATTCCATTTAATGTGGGAAAGTATCCCTGCCATTCCATTTAAGAGTATCCCTTCCATTCTCAGAGAGGCACACCAACAAAGATATGATTTTCTACACTAAGACAAATGAGAGCCCAAAGAGGGGACTGCCCACAGTGACAGGATACACTTGGGAGTCAGCTCATAGGAGGGAGATGTGAAGAGATAGTGGGATATAGGGCTCTAGAGGAGTGGTAGCCCTCTTCAGATCACATCTGAGACCATTTATATCTATGATGCGGAAGGAGGAGCATGCACACCACATGTGGATACGAGTTCAGCTATCTAACACATGACTGATTATTATTGCAATATGCTACTTCCCACAAGACATATCATCATATGCGCATGAGATCATCACAGAGGGTCACAGCCCATAGGAGACGATATATGGTGATATCAAGGAGTTCTCTAGGCAGAGGGTGATTCTTCTCCTAGGTGAATTCAATGCGAGCATGGGGAATAGATAGGTGGGGCAGCTTGACTTCAGAACTCCCCCCCTCACAGTACCAAAGATAAACCCAGCCGAGCTTGGGATAGCAAGCCACTCAGAGGATCCACCACAGGTTACAAGGTGTGGCCGACACCTACCGGAAATGGGAGCAGTGCACGACTTGATCATATATAACGGTCTTCATAGATGGACGTTATCTGGACGGCTCACTTGTTTCCCACATGGAAGGGGAACGAGTACCGTGGATTAGCTGATGGGCTCCCAACCTTTGTGCCACATGTACATGATCTTACTGTCCATCCCCCCCAACTTGGTACTGACCACTCCTATCTAGCATTCAGCATCTCGATCGGCATGCTAGCCATAGAATGGGACCCACCGTCCCCCATCCGTGTTAAGATACACTTTGACCATGCCCTTGCCACTTTCGTGAGCTATCGACCTCCCTTGGAGATGACGCTGATCTTGCCCATGCTTTGGACACTATGGTATCAACGCTAGCCATAGAATGGGACCCGCTGGACCCCATCCGTGTTAAGATACACTTAGATCATGCCCTTGATGATGTTTAAATGAGCCACTTTCATGAGCTATTGACCTCCCTTGAAGATGACGTAGATCTTTCCCATGCCTTGGACACTCTGATATCAGTGGTTCGCCAAATCTTTCCCCAAAACTAGATCTACAGCACGTCCCCTAGCTGGGAAGATTCCCCACAAGCATGGTTTGATGATGAGTGACAATCTCAACGCATATGTGAGCAGGCCTTGGGGCACCTTACGATGCTTGAGGCAAAGTGGATATCACCCCGCTTGACACATCGAAAGAGGTGGCCTTTACTTGCACAAAGGATGGATGAGGTGATCAAATCATTTGAAGCACGGAATCCCACTATTGCATGGGGGCTTCTCTCTGAGGGTAAGCCACACATTACCATCAAAGATCTGAGCATCTAGCACAGGCATACCACCTCGCTTTACAATGTCTTGATCCAAGCACCATCCAATATGTCTCCTTTGCCCAAGCCCCACCACATCCATCTTATTCATTGCACAGAATGTGCGAGTTGCAATGCACTGGCTTCACAACTAAAAAGCTCAAGACCAAGAGGGCCTACGAACCGAGTACTTTGCACATGGGCAGGAGGTTTTGGCTCCGATCTTAGCTTCCCACCTTCTCGGAGTACCCCACTATTATGCCGATACACAAAGCAGGGTATTCCATGGACACGGGAAACTACCGTAGACTCATGATTGGCCACACACTGGCCAAGATCAGAGAGAGAGAGAGAGAGAGAGAGAGAGAGAGAGAGAGAGAGAGAGAGGGTCTTACACAAAGGCACATGGGCAGCAGACTCTAGGACACGTTGGTTTCTCAAGGTAGCATCCCACTCTTGACCACATTTTCACCCTCTGGGCCATCATCGAGGAGGCGAGATCAAGATCCCAAAAAGGCTACGCTTGCTTTGAAGACATTTGGAGGGCCTTTGACACAGTCCCGCGAGCATGTATGATTAGGAGACTCCAAGAGATGGAAATCCCCGGAGACATGATCTAGGGGGTAATGAGCTTATATGAGTTAGTCAAAGGGAGAGTACACGATACTGGAGGCATGTCAAATTGGATTGAGCGCACGATCGAAGTGAAGCAAGGATGCCCCCTCTCACCGACACTCTTTGGGCTCTATGTTGATGAGATCACGACTTTCATGGACCGCCTAGGATGGAAGGAATCCACGCTTGCTGATTTGATGATACAAACATTGTTGTACGCAAATGACATACTTCTCAACTCCTCTTCAGCGATGGGATACAAAGACACACAGAGGCCCTAGAGGTCTTGCAAGGAGAGAGACCTGACAGCCAACCTTGGCAAGACCAAGGTTATGTTCTTCAATACTTCACGGGCACAACTTCACTTACCAAGGGAGCCAGTCAAGATCGTTCAGTCATACACCTATCTAGCAGCAGTCTTCACGGGACTAGTCTTCACGATGACTCATGCAACTAGGGAACCACTCACACAAGGGCAAGGAGCTCTAGCTCAACTAAAGCGACAATGCTTTCAAGCACACTTCCAGGACCCCGGGATGGCTTTTTGATACACTTGTGAGGCCGACAACAATGTATGCACTACCCTTCTGGGGGAGTGACCTTCCAACGATCGGCTGGCAGAGATTCGAGAAGCTACATGTGGGACTAGGATAATTCGGAGCAAGCCCTAAGTCCCTCATCAGATCATACAGGCAAAGTTCACAATGACACCTCAGGTTAATCCATCAGGCACAGCTCGCAACTCATTCATGAAACCTTAGCTCTTCAAGCATAGCTTTCACTCCATCACTCAGACTCGTAGCCCCTCATTCGTTATTTAGCAACCAAACTCAGCTCAAGGTTTGTTGCCAACTCTCCGTTCAATTGGCCACTCAAATCTAGCTCATCGTTCAAGTCTCCTCCATTCCATTACATAGCAGCAACAGCCTTTCATGCCTTCTAGCCCCAAGTCGGACTAAACACCCATCCCAACCCGCGGGTTAGCCTCAGCTAGGGGGTGAACTCAAATATGGCCAACATGGAGCAGGCATGCTCCTTAAAATGCCCTACCCTTTCCTTTCCTACAATTTCGCCTCCAACTAGCAAAACCCTATATTCCGCAATTGCAGCATCAACACCCTCTCCCTATGCAAGGACATACCAGCGAGGAGGCCTTAACTGGCTCATCGTTGGCCTTCGAGCGCAGATTTTCTATCTACAGCAATAATTGCAAGACTTAAAGTTGAAGATGGCAACTTTGCAAGTCCGAATCCAGGTTCATGAAGGACTCGGTAAGCGAGCAATGAACGATGAGGTATTTCAGACTTGTAACGCTTCACCTCCAACCCCTCAATTCGTTTCTACAATCAAGGATCTTGTTCATACTGAAGTGCAAACTAAGTGATTGTAGAGGTGGATACAAAGGCAAATAAACTTAATCTTCACAAAGTACGAAGCCAAATGCATCAATGCACTGAAGATCTGAAATGGAGGCCTTAGTTCAAACAAGAGGATACATACAATGAGACTTTAGCCCACATCAAAGGAGACACTCCTAGTATTGAATGGCCGAAAGATACTTGCAAATGGATTATGAGAAAGTACAAATGGCGACCAATAAAGTCCCCAAAGTCAACCGCAAGAGTTGGCCAATGAGCAAATGTGAGGGCTGACTCCCCAACAAGGCCATACTAGGGCTAAGTGCTAACAAAACCCCTCCATGGTATGGCTGAAGTATCGTGGATACATCTCAGGTATACTTGAAAACTATATCATGGTTACACATTGGTCCAAGATGGATATGTTAGAATTATTGTTATAATTTAGCAGTGACCAATGTAATGTAATAAGTAGGTTAGGGACACTTTTCCCTCATTTTAGAGGGTTTTTTCCCTAACCACAGTTAGTTCACTAACTACGGTTAGTGAAGGATAAGGTTTTGTCACTTAGACAAAACCTATCCCACTCTTCAGTTGTACTACACTCTTCTATTGCAACCATTGCTTTTAGCTCTCACTCTCCTACTCTCTTGCTCTCCTGCTCACACACTTTGCTCTCACTCTCAAACTCACATTTGGTATCAGAGCAGGTTGACCCAGCTCTTTGCTCCAAGCTCAACAGCTCGTTGCCCGTCCGTACAAGCCCGTCATCCGTACAGTCCTCCGTACAATCTGTACGGACTGTACTTCCTGCGCCGTACAACTCCCAAGCGTGCAGCTCCCATCGCCCGTACCTTCGCCGTACAGCCGTACTATTTTCGTACAGCTGCCGTACGCTTGTCCATACCTGCACGCGCTGACAGCGCCATCCATACGCACAGTCACTGCTACAACCCCTTGCTGTGCACGTGATCCGTACACACGTACGGATCTGAAGCGACGCTCGTACACTGCTCCCGTGAGCAGTCCATACTGCACGTCAACCTTGCTCTAGTCCGTACTCTGTATTGCAAAGATCGTCGTCCGTACAGCTCGTCGTACATCGCCGTACAGCTCGTCGTCAGATCCGTACATCCGTACAGAAATCTGCACTGTGCCGTACGCCCGTACATAGGAGGGTACCCGTCCGTACAGCAAGGGAGCTATTGGTTGGTAAATCAAATTCGAGGCAGATTTTTGCTTTGCAGGCCATTTTGTGGGCAGATTTGGACACATTTTGTGTATTGGGAATTTTGTCAAATTTGGGGCTTTTGCATTTGTTGCAGAGAATTGCAAAAATTTGGGGCTTTTGCAATCACACTGCAATTTTGCAGTGAAATTTGGGGCTTTTATAGGCAGAGTGCAATTTGTGCAACATTTGGGGCTTTTAGACCATGTGCCCCTTTCTAGTTGCAATTTCAAGCCACAAATTAGGGCTTTTGTGTTGAAAGAGCAATTTTGCAGGTTTTAGTTCACACTGCCTTTCTGTAAGTGTGTTGAAGCACTTTTGGCAGGTTTTGGGAGAGATTGGATGCTCTGGCAGATTTCTGACAAAGACATTACAGAGATTTGAGTTGCATTTTCAGCCAGTGTTTGGCTGTATTTTTTGGGAATTGTGCACTCCATTCCCAGCAAGGGAATTCAGATTTGCATTTGCTGTATTTTCTTTCTCAAACATGGCCCAGCAAAATCAGAATGATTTCCAGTTCAGTGGTCTCTCACAAGAGGATAAGCTGGATGGTACCAACTACTCCCTCTGGAGTTTTATGGTACGCAACATTCTAATTTCCCGTAATTTGTGGGACTATGTAAATGGGGATGAGATCCGGCCAGCAAATGTGGCACCTAATACCCCTCCCCAGCAAGGAGGAGGCAGAGGTCGTGCACAGGGTACAGCTGCAGGACAAGTTATTGGTGCAGATATACCTACCACTCCAAAGCAAAAGAGATGGGATTCATGTGATCCTTTAGCTTTGTCATGTATTTCTCTTTCAGTGAAAAGATTCATCATTCTGCATATCCGGTCGTCTAAGACCTCAAAGGCAGCATGGGATATTTTGGAGAGCATGTATGTGATACGCTCCTCAACTAATCTCAATTTTTCTCGTCAATTTACGGCTACTATTCACAGGCACTCGCATCCCATTTTCCTCCCAGCCTCTCTCTTGGATTGCATGCATACAAAGATACGTAACTACATTCCTTCATGCCTATCCACAAGCCCATAATTTTCTAGATGGTTCCCTCCTGCCACATGTCATCATTTTAGACCTTTAGCTTGGTACACCATTTACCCCTCTCTTGGGGCACAATTAAAACATTTGCCCCTTGGCATTCTCACACATTTAGGTGCACCTAGGCTTGAGCACTCAGAACCACCTAGTCAATGCCAATACACCCTCACCTAGGACCTTGGCAGTTACTTCCCTTGACCATTTTATTTACGCACATAAAATATTACAAAAGTCGGTCATCTAAGGGAGCCACACTTAAGATCTATCTTACTGAAAATTACGGCCCCATGTAATGCATCTAGCAAATCATCGATCCGAGCCATCGGATACCTGTGCTTAATAGTGATATTATTCAATGCTCTGTAATCTATACAGAGACGAAAAGTATCATCTTTCTTCTTCTTTAATATCACTGGCGAAGCAAAAGGTGAAAAACTGGGTTGAATCTGCCCCAGCTTGAGGTATTCTTCCAGTTGTCTTCGCACCTCAGCTTCTTCTGTAAAGCTTAATCTATAGGGAGGTCTACTTACAGGTTCTGCCCCCCGGATAAGCTCAATTTTATGCTAAACATTCCGCTCTGGAGATAACCCATAAGGTAACTCATCTCTAAAACAATCAGAGAACAACTCCGATATCTCCTTAGCCAACTCGGCCATTTCCCCAGCTTGGGTAGCCTCAGTGCTAGCCGATGCATCATCAATCGACTCTACCGATGCTATACACAGACACAGAAACTCTTTCGGAGTCTTCCGAATTTCCATGGCTGAAATCAATGGTCCTCGAGGTAAATCCTTTTCACCTCGCAAAACATATTCTACCTGTTCATCTTGAACTGGTAAATATGCTTTTTCCAATCAATGGCTGGATTTTTCCAAAAATGCCAAGCCATGCCTAGGGCTATATCTGCGTGAGCAAGCCTGGTCAACTCAAAGTCCAGCTTCTCAACATAGTCTTGTATTCGAAGTTCCAACTGGGTAACCCTCTGGTCCCATACTTCAGTTGAACTTCCGTCCGCCATCCTGACCGTATAAGCATAGTTAGACGGACTAGTTTTCAACTTGAGTCTCTTAATAAGCTTCGAGTTAATTACATTGTGCGTTGACACTGAGTCAAACAACACAATCACATCATGATTGGCTACTTGCCCTTTCATTTTAATCAACTCGGGCTCATCGAAAACCGTATACCCTGTTGCTGCGGGCTTTGAAAGGATGTTATCGGGTGCACCGCTTACTAACTTAGTAACAGACACACTTAATAACACAGGTACTAACCTCTGGAATTGCAAAGAACACTCTTCCACTTAAAGTAACAGCTCGGAACTATAGATATCGCAATCAGCACACGGAACCTTGCAGAGAAATGGCTTCATATCTGTTCTCTGAAACTGAAGAGCTACATCAATTTCTAAGTTCATGTACAAAATATTTTCAAGCGGGTGCTCCGAATAATAGATGGTCATCTGGGAGGGAAGCAACCACCATAGCATGATCTTGCGAGCTCATCAAATACTTCAACTGCACTACACAGCTTAATCTTGCGCTCCCTTCATACGCAATCCCCTCGTCCAGCCTAAAAGCTCTGATACCAAATAATACGCTCCTCAACTAATCTCAATTTTCCTCGTCGATTCACGGCTACTATTCATAGGCACTGGCATCCGATTTTCCTCCCAGCCTCTCTCTTGGATTGCATGCATACAAAGATACGTAACTACATTCCTTCATGCCTATCCACAAGCCCACAATTCCCTAGATGGTTCCCTCCTACCACATGTCATCATTTTAGACCTTTAGCTTGGTACACCATTTACCCCTCTCTTGGGGCACAATTAAAACATTTGCCCCTTGGCATTCTCACACATTTAGGTGCATCTAGGCTTGAGCACTCAGAACCACCTAGTCAATGCCAATACACCCTCACCTAGGACCTTGGCAGTTACTTCCCTTGACCATTTTATTTACGCACATAAAATATTACAAAAGCCGGTCATCTAAGGGAAAATGCCCACCGATCTTTCCGAGGTCATGCTATCTCGGCTAGAGCATAACAGTATGCAGCTCGGAATGATGCCAGAGTGTCTTTTTTGAAAAGAGAATTGTCTCATACACATATGGAAGAGGGTGACTCCATGTCAGTGCACCTCACAAAGCTACAGGATTTACGAGAGCAATTGCTGAATATTGATGAGATCATTCCTAATTCAGAGATGATTACCACTACTCTGGATTCTCTTCCTGAGTCTTATCTCAGCTTTCATACCTCACTGAATTTGTCATTGAGGGGGGGTGCAAATCCTCTCAATTTTCACGAGTTGATAGGAATTCTGTTGCAGGAAGAGCAGACCAGGAAAAACATGGCTTCACGAGTAGGTGAACATGCCATGCTTTCAAAATTCAAGCCTAAAGTAAAGGGACAAGCAAAGACATCATCAAATCAGCCTTCCAGTGGTTCAAGACAGCCTTCTCAAAAGGCAAAGGGTGATGCAGGTAAACCCAAGAAGAAGGGAATATGTCATTACTGCAAAAAGCCAGGTCACTACATTGGAGAATGCAAGAAGAGGCTTGCAAAAGAAAAGAAAAACAGCTCCGGTATGGCTGTTTCAGATTCAGCTCCTCATGCATCTGACAATGAGCAAGCTACAGCCAACTTTGTGGAGCACGACTATGCCTTCTTGTCTTGCATTTCAGACTCTCAGTTGACTGCTCCGGATATTACAGCCACTTGTAATGATGACTCTTATGCTTTTCTAACATGCAGTAATGATTCTTCCAAGGATGCATCAGCTTTCAGTGTCAATGAGACACAAAATACATGGTATTTTGATAGCGGTGCCTCAAAGCATATCACTTCCAAGAAGTGTCTTTTCACATCTCTGCATCCACCTCCCGTTGGTAAAAAGGTCACATGTGCCAACAACTCCTCCTATTCAGTTCGTGGTACAGGAGAAGTTGAACTTACAGCCATTGATGGCTCAACATTCAAAATTTCTGATGTCTTGTATGTGCCTGGTATCACAAAAAATCTACTTTCAGTGTCCACTCTTAACAGAGCTGGATTTCAGGTCATTTTTGAAGATGACAAGTGTGTAGTCCATGACAGAGAGAATGACTATGCCTTGAGATTGTCTGGCACTTTGTTACGTGATCTTTTTCAGCTTGACAAAGAATATATCTTGGCATACCATGCACGCGGTGCTTGCTTCGAACCATAAAGGCCTTTTTTAGCCGGCATTCCTTCGTTTCAGAACCTGCAATTTCAAAGAGTGACATAGACCTCTTCCATTAAATCTCCGTGAAGGAAAGCGGTTTTAATGTCCAATTGATGGACCTCCCAATGCCTGTGAGATGCAAGAGCAATAATACAATGAATGCTCATAATGTGTGAAGTAAGAGCAAATGTCCCCTCAAAGTCAATGCCATGTTGTTGAGCACACCCTTTGGCAACCACACAGCTTTGTAGCGGTCAACACTTGCCATCAGTGTTCCGCTTCAATTTGCTGGCAAGTCACACAACTCCCATGTGCCATTTGCATGAATGGAATCAAGTTCAACTTTCATGGCATCCATCCATTCTCTGCTATCAAATGCATCCTTATCACAGAGAGGTTTCTCATTAAAAGCCATAGCAATCAAAGCAACATGAAGCAAATTGCCCTGCATTTGCTTTTCTGCACCTCTAGTGCGAGCAGCCAAGTGCTCAACTTGCTTGCTGTCCCATAGAGTATCCAAGAGCCACCTGGGAACTCTTTTCTGCTCGTTAATGGCAGCATGCTGTGAGAGTGCACCAAAACTAAACATAGAAAAGAGAGAACAAACCACACCACACAAAACTAAATTGGGAAAGAAGAAGAGACTGCAAGGGATCTCACGGAAAAGCCTTCTGATTTGCTGGGCGAAACGTCCATATATGAGATAATACAACACTAAGGGAGGGGGCCTATAAATAGAATCACCCCCTCCCCTAGTTGGCTAATACATGCAAGCTGACGACCTGCTCCAAATAGGCCGACTGCCAGCCCTACATGGGCCGACCTTCTTGCCTCAAAGAGGCTGACCAGGCAGCCTAGGTGCCGATCAGTAGGTTGGTCCACCTTTGCCTATAAACAGCTTGTTGGGGGCCTAGTAACCCGACCAACAGGTCGGGTCTTCTGCCCCACATTCTGGCCTACAAAGGCCAATGGCTGCTAACACGGTAGCAAAGAAGCCTCAAAGAAGCCCTGAACAATGCCACATCAGACCCGCACCCCTCCTAGAAGCACACACAGTGAGCACGACACCACGGCACCCTGCCAACACGCCTTGACCTGGCCCGCACAGGTCTGCACTGGACAGTACCTCTCTAGGCACATGCAAACAGGCCTACAAGAGGCCCTTAACAATGTTGCATCCCGCACCGGTTGTGGAGGCACACGCAGTGAGCGTGACGCCAAGGCACCCTACCAACATGCCCTGACCGTGCCTGCACAAGTCTGCATTGGACAGCACCTCTCTAGGCCCTAGCTCAGCATCCAAACAGCCAGAAGTGCCTCAAAGGTGGCTGGACACATAACCAGCCCTGGTAGTTGCAGATGCCAAGACAGGCTCCCAACCCTCCTCTTAAGCTAACCTCACAGGGGCAGGCACACCCACAACAAAGGCCCTCACTCTCTACACTAACCATGGTGCATCAAGAGATGCCTAACTCTTAACACCCTCTCTCATCTCTTGGATGTAACATCATCTCCAGGGAGCTGGGCGTGCCACTGGAGCAACCGAAGGAATCCACAATGTAAAGCTCCGTTGCTGAAGACCACCACAAGTACTTGTCAAAGAAGCCCCCTCTTGGCATGAACGTCTCAGCATGATCACTGGAAACCTGATACTCCAACTACCAGGCCACAGGTGTTAGGCAAACTCCTCTGGTTTGGTAATGTACTGGTACAACAATCCAATTGGTGCTGCCATCGGTGCAAGATCTGCTTTCCTGCATGGGCATTGTATCACAGTGCTATACAGCCCCCTCAGGTCCAGACTGGTAGACTAACCCCACATCGATGAACCTCTGTGCCAAGAAACAATGGGCATCCAACTGCTCACTAGGATCAACTGCAGTGTATGGATTCCCGCACTGACAATCATCTGACCCATCCAGATCTCCAATAGCTCATCAGCCAAACCCCCTCTAGGTTTGCCTGAACATGAGGTCCAAACAAAACAAACAGATGTACACATTGCCACCTGAGTCAATGAGAACAACTCCTTGTGGCTTGAGGTCCTGCCTGAAAGCCTGCCTTGAACAAAGACTACTCCACCACTGCACCTATCTAGCAAGTTCCGCTACCAAAAACAAGCAAGCAATCCTCCATCTGGAACCAGAAGGCCTGCTAGCAACACCTCTTGCCTCATGCTACAAGAAGGTTGGAATAATTGAAGTGACAGCTGCAAAATCTGCTTCTTTTCGCTCACTAGTCCTCTCACTTTTCCTCTAAGGACACTGCCGCTAATAGTGACTTTTCTGGCTACAATGGTTACACATACGTGAAGCTTTGAGTGCTTCCTTTCTACCTCAGTCAGCTTACTCCTTCCCTTCTATTCAGTTGACAAAGCCTCTGAGCGACTTTCTTGAGAAGGACTCCGAAATCTCCTCTCCTGGTCAAGCACCATGGGTACCAACTCCTCCTAGGTCAATGTATTCATCCTTCCACTGGTTATAAGGACGAATAAAATACAGAGTGCTAGGAAGACAAGTGGGATAGCAATGTTATGCTCAAATGATATCTGCTTCCCCACCTCGATAATCTCTTGCTGTAGCTCCTATAACTTATCAATGTGCTTCCGCCATCGATGAAGACTTTGTGGGATCCAACAAGCTCATCTGAACTTCCAAAGAGACCCGCTTCAAGGGAGAGGGTTTGTTGTATAAGGATGCCAAAGCCACCATCATGTGCTTTCCATGATTAATTAGTTGAGTAGTATAGTTTAGGAAAATGAAAGACCATACCCTTGCATTGACTCGGTCCCAAAGCTGAGACATGGTCTCGACCTCCTTGACTGCAAGACAGACTCCATCATGACCCGCCACACATCGTAATTGAGTCCATCCAATTGACGATCCATAGGGAAGGTGGGTAATACAGGAATTTTCACCTTGTTCTCCGCTATCTTAGCCAGGGTAGCCATGCCGATGTGAAGAGAGGGTCGACTGAGAAGAGAGGGTGGATGGGTGTCATGTGCACAGATTGGTATCCGACGTGTACTAGGTACACAAGACTAGCTCAGGTAGCCTGGGGAGGCTTAGAGCTAGGCAGGCTTGATTCTCGGGTTGAGTGGCAAGGGTACGAACCAGTTAGAGGTCTTCGCTATTTTTGGCGCTTGGGGCCCGAGTCTATATAAGGGGCCCAGAGGTTCAATTCTCGGAGAGCCGATGGGAGCAAGTTTCGTTCCCAGGTGCTAGGTCTAATCCTGTCGCAGACGCGCACCTGCATCATAGCGTAGCCCAAGGCCCAGCAGCAGATCCCAGGCTTCACAGTGCCACCTAGTGGTATGAGACACCAGGCTGCTTAGGATCTGGTTGGGAGTTCGTGCTAGTAGCTCAGCCCGTGGCTCGGAGGGGACATCTCATGATTCGGGATCACATCTCGTAGATGTCATGGTTGGGTGGTGAGCAGCCTGCTCAGTTTCCTCACGTTGGTGTGTTCTTGTGTTTGCTTGCAGATCAGAGGTTTCAAGAGTGCTGGGTCATGTCAGTTGGTATCAGAGCCAACTCCTGAGGTAGGAACTTCTGTTGCGGAAATTTTGGAAGATCTTTTCTCCAGGTATGCCCTAATTCCGAAATTCGTGTTCAAACCCTGCAAGTGCTTGTTTGGTTCATCGGTTTTGGCAAGTGGTTAAGATTAGGGGAAGAAGGCAAGAGAAAGCAGAGGGTGAGTGAATTCGAAGTTGAACTGAGGTGTTAGGTAAGAGAGAGAACGAGGTGTAGCTTGGAGGGCCAGAGAGAACGATTGCAGGGGAGAGCGATTGAAGGTGAGAAGCGCTCATAGGAGTGACAATATGGGCTGATCGTTGGTAAGCAATGGGCTGAGGCGGAGCTTCAGTTGCACCTAGGTATGGTCCGTCTGAGCAGAGACCCGGAGTGCGCCATAGGCTGGAGCAGTTCGTTAGAGAAGTTCGCAGCCAAGGGGTGAGTTGTGGGGTGCGCCATGGGTGGGAGCAGGTCGCAGGCAAGGCTGTGCTAATTTGGGGGGGTTTGGATGCTAAAAAAAGCACCACCCCTCCAACTTAGGAGGGTGAGCTTTTTTGCTAAAAAAAGCACCACCCCTCCAACTTAGGAGGGTGGGCTTTTTTGCTAAAAAAAGCCTTTTTTTTGCTAAAAAAGGCACCACCCCTCCAACTTAGGAGGGGGGGTTTTTTTTGACAGCCGAACTCTCTAAGAGTTGCGCCCACCTCTTCTAGAGCATAGCGCAGCAGCAGCTCCTCCCCTTATCATGACCCATGCGCAAGTCTCTACCCCTCTACGCCCCTCTTGACGATTCCACTCTCCGGTACCGCTTGCTGCAGATTTCCGTGCAGGCCAGCAAGGAGCTCGGTGGATTGCCAACCTCCGCCAGTCCCTTCTTCTTTCGACCAGCCAGCCTCTTTCTCTCATCCCCCTCTGTTTCGTCAGATTTTCTCTCTGTTCCAGTCTCCTAGTTTTGAGCCCACCTGTCCCTTCTCTTCTCTAGCCTATCTTCTTTTCAGATCAGATTTCAGTCATGGCTGATTCTGTAGACCCTGATCTTGTGATGGGAGACCAGGATATGAACTGCCATGCAGAGGACCAGGGTCTCTACGATGATCTGATTACGAAAAAAGCCTTCAGTGAATTCATCACTGCTCTTGATGGAAAGTTTGAGCAAGTTAACACGAATCAAACGGGGTTGACACAGCAACTCCAAGGGATTCAAACTACACTCACACTTTTGACTAGCACTGTTCAGGCGCTCACGCATGTGGATGCCATGGCTTCAGTATTAGGTCCGAACATCACTCCAAATCCTTTTCCCGGAGATCATAAGTCTCGTACCAAGGAGGTTGTTGACACTTGGTTGCACAAGTGGCAAGTACACTTCCAGTTTCACCCTTACCCTGATGACAAGAAAATACACCTTGCAGCCGGGTTTATGTCAGGAAAGCCTTTATTGTGGTGGAAGGAACTCCAACCCAAGCCTGCAACATGGATAGAATTCGAAGGGGTCTTCACGAAAGAGTTTCTGAAGGAGGAAGATTACGATATCGTAGGCAAGCTCAAAGCCCTCGATATGTCCAAGCTGAATTTGACTTTTGAGGTTTATCTTCAAAGGTTTCGGGATTTACAGGCCAGAGCTACAAAGATGGATTCAATGACCTTGTTAGGTTTCTTTGTGAATGGTTTGCCTGACTCGTACAAGTTACAGATCAAGAACAACAAGTGTAACACGTTGCAAAAGGCCATGAATTATGCGCGCATTTATGATGATACCATGGCCAGTGCAAAGGGAACCACAGTTGCCGACACGAGTGGGAAGAACAAAAGGAAGTTCTTCCAGTCTACCACTAGTATCGCGGAGTCGAAGTCTATAGACAACGCCTCCAAGAAACATTTGACTCAGGCGAAGAATGGTTGTGCCCATTTCCTTCGTACCTTGAAGCTAAAGAAGGAAGGACGTTGCTTCTTCTGCGAAGAGCAGGGCCACACTAAGAATGATTGTCCTAAGCACAAGAACCAGAAGCAAGCGCCGGGACCGAAGCTCCAGGAGGGTCCGGGTACCAAAGCTAAGGGAGCTAATCAAGTTTCGATGACAGGTATTTCTGTAAATGTCATTACCTGCCCACTTTCTTGTAATTGCACTTTTAATACTTCGTTATTTGGTTCCCATGATCTTTTCCGAGTTTATGGAGAAGTTAGGGACCAAAGAGTTCACATTCTTTTTGACCCGGGCAGCTCTCACAACTTTGTTAATTACAAACTTGTACAGAAGATGGGGCTGTCCACGATACCTAGCGATCACACCTATGAGGTGCAGCTTCTAACTGGGAAGCAATTTTGGGATCGCAAGATTGAAGCGCTTTCTATCCGGATTCAAGAATACACAGCGGCTCTTACGTGCTATGTCATGCACCAATTTTGTATTCAGTGTGATAATATTCCCTCTTCTCAGGGACCTATTGTATCTGCGATGCAGCTTCGGGATATATTAAACACTTCTCATTATGATGTCTATCAGTGCGTTTTGATTCCAATTTCTTCATTTGTTGTCTCTGTTAATAACAAGAATGATTTAAGTGTGTTTGAACACCGTGAATTGAGAGCGTTGTTAGATGATTTCATGGATGTATTCCCTGCTCAACTGCCGGAAGGTTTACCTCCAGAACGGGCAGTAGACCATCGCATAGATTTAGTACCTAGGGCTCAACCTATTAGTGTTCCACTTTATAGGATGAGCCAGCTTGAGGAGGATGAGTTAGCTTCACAGCTACAGGATTATTTGAAAATAGGCTATATTCGCCCAAGTAAATCACCTTGGGGAGCACCTGTCCTCTTAAGAAAGAAGAAAGATACTTCATGGAGAATGTGTATAGATTATAAACGATTGAATAAAGTGACAATTAAGAATCGATACCTCTACCTCGTTCCGATGATCTAATAGACCGTTTGGCCGGAGCGAGGTATTTCACTAAGATTATAAACGATTGAATAAAATGACAATTAAGAATCGATACCCTCTACCTCGTTCTGATGATCTAATAGACCGTTTGGCCAGAGCGAAGTATTTCACTAAGATTGATTTGCGTACGGGTTATCACCAAATCCGTATCTATGCTAAACACATAGATAGAACCGCATTCCGAACTAGGTATGGCCACTACGAGTTTCTAGTATTACCTTTTGGTTTGACCAATGCTCCTGCCACCTTCCAGCAAATGATGAACGATTTGTTCCAAGATTCTGGGCAAATTCGTTGTAGTGTTCTTAGATGACATCTTGGTATATAGCCGAACGCTAGAGGATCACATAGGACACCTCCGGATTGTCTTAGTTATTCTAAGACAGCATAAGCTCTATGCCAAGATGAGTAAATGTGACTTCTTTATGAAGGAGATCGAGTACTGGTTACAGTCCTTTTATGCTTATGTACGGGTTTCAACCTAAGTCACCAGTTATGGTTGGGTTAAAGGGAATCCAAAATGATGCTGCAAAGACCTCCTCGCTAGACATGCAGGAAATGTTGCAGTTTCCCAAGGAGTCTATTAAAAGTGCCCAAGATCGGGACAGATTTTATGCTAATAGACATCGTTCACCTAGAGAGTTCTCTGAAGGAACGATGGTATATTTGCAAATTCCCAAGAAATCCAAGAGCCTAAGTACTGGTTTGGTTCCGAAGTTATCCCCTAGATACTGTGGTCCCTTCAAGGTTATTAAAAGAATTGGACCAGTTGCATATCGACTAGAATTGCCTCCTGATGTTAAAGTACATCCAGTCTTTCATGTCAGTAGACTGAAAGAAGTATTGGGTGCGGATGATCAACTTGTTTCTCCTCAAGAAATAATAGAAGTTACAGATTTGACTTTTATTCCACACAAACCTCAGTGTATTCTTGAATTTCGTGAAAGACAGATTTGTAATAGAACTATCACGGAATACAAGATCAAGTGGAAGGATCGTGTTGAGGAGGATGCAACATGGGAGACATTACAAAACCTCCAGAGGACATTCCCAGGTTTTTTAGCGAACTCAGGAGTGAGTTCTTAGAGGAGGGGAAGTATGTCATGTGCACAGATTGGTATCCGACGTGTACTAGGTACACAAGACTAGTTCAGGTAGCCTGGGGAGGCTTAGAGCTAGGCAGGCTTGATTCTCGGGTTGAGTGGCAAGGGTACGAACCAGTTAGAGGTCTTCGCTATTTTTGGCGCTTGGGGCCTGAGTCTATATAAGGGGCCCAGAGGTTCAGTTCTCGGAGAGCCGATGGGAGCAAGTTTCGTTCCCAAATGCTAGGTCTGATCCTGGATTGAGTCGCAGACGTGCGCCTGCATCATAGCATAGCCCAAGGCCCAGCAGCATATCCCAAGTTTCACAGCGCCACCTGGTGGTATGGGACACCAGGCTGGTTAGGATCTGGTTGGGAGTTTGTGCCAGTAGCTCAGCTCGTGGCTCGGAGGGGACATCTCATGATTCGAGATCACATCTCGTAGATGTCATGGTTGGGTGGTGAGCAGCCTGCTCAGTTTCCTCACGTTGGTGTGTTCTACCGTTTGCTTGCAGATCAGAGGTTTCAGAAGTGCTGGGTCGTGTCAATGGGAAAGAAGCTAGAGAAGGGTATTAAGAGAGAAAGAGAGGAGAGGTCTAGAGAAGATAATGAAGAGGCTTGGGGCCTAGGTACCTCCACACTTTCGCTGGACCGTCCCTCGAAAACACCTCCTTTCAAATCTGAAAACACCCTTCAAAGACTACGCACCTTCCTTGACACCCGAACAGTCCACATCTCTGCACACTCCTCTTCAAAACCCCTCCGAACAGCAGCCCCAATACTCCACATAGTTTGCTGGCTCCAGGCTCCCTCATGTCTCGGGTATCTAGCCAACCTTAGGCTCTGATACCATGTGAGAGTGCAGCCGAAACTGAACGGAAAAGAAAGAGGAAACCACACCACACAAACTAAACTAGAAAAGGAGGGAGACTACAAAAAATCCCTCTGATCTGCTGGGCAAAAGCTCCAAACGTGAGATAATACAACACTAAAAGAGGGGGCCTATAAATAGCTCACCCCCTCCCATAGTCGGCTGATACAGGCAGGCCGACCACCTGCTCCAAATAGGCCGACTGCCTACCCTACATGGGCCGAACCTCCTGCCTCAAAGAGACTGACCAGGCAGCCTAGGTGGCCGACCGGAAGGTCAGTCCACCTCTGCCTATAAACACGCTATTGGGGACCTGGTAACCTGACCAACAGGTTGAGTCTGCTGCCCACATGCTAGCCTACAAAGGCACCTCCAATGGGATGCCAACGCAGCAGCAGAAAGGCCTCAAAGTGGCCCTGAACAGTGCCGCATCAGACCCGCACCCCACCTGGAAGCACACGCAATGAGCACGAGGCCCGCACAGGTCTGCAGTGGACAGCAACTCTCCAGGCACATACACAAGGCCCTGGCTCAGCCTCCAAACAGCCAGAAGTACCTCAGAGGTGGCAGGACACATCACCAGCCCCTGGCAGTTACAATGCCGAGGCAGGCCCCCAACCCTCCTGAAAAGCTAACCTAACAGGGGCGGGCACACCCACAACAAAGGCCCTCAGTCTCTACCCTAACCATGGTACATCAGGAGATGCTCAACTCCAACACTTGCTCCTCATCAGCTACCTGATCAATAGCATGATCATTAAGCGGCTGCAAATCAAGCTGAGCATGGGCAAAAGGAGGCGGCTGTGAGCTGTTAGAAGCATTTGGAGTCATCCTGCAAAGTGTCATCTGAATCCGAGAATGGCGGTACAGAAGAAAATACATCAGAGGCTTCCAATGAGGGCTGTTTTTTATAGTCCAGCTAAGATAATAGGGCGTGCTCAGCAAAAATTCGGCAAAAAGTGCCCTTACAGCAAAGTAAACTTGGTTCAAGGTTGACAGTGACTTCCAGGTACGATCTGTGCAGCTAGGATCATGTTGATGCCGATAAGATTTAATTCTAGAGGTAGAGCCATGCATTCTTTACTGCTTCAAAGATTACTACACATATGTGAGCGCATATACAAATTACAATTCTTTTGAAAACAATTTGCCTTCTTCCTAACATACACCTTGTATGCACACCTGGATGCAGGCATATAAATATGGCATGTGCACACATACACACATGCACAATGAGAAGGGGGTGGGGAAAGAGAGAGAGAGAGACCAGTGTTTCAAAAAACATGCGAGCAGCTTCCTTCTTCGTTTTCCCGATAAGTAATCGCTCAATTCCTAGCTTCAGGTGTTCTTGCTCTGTGGACCTTCTAGAATTGGCTTCCATTCCTTCAAACACTGTTCGCAAGTATCTTCCTACATTCCTGTAGCAGAATATATACTCACATATTTGAGAAAACATAAACCCAATTGAATGTGTACAGTTACCAATTCCATAGGTGAACAATAGATTATCATAAAACTGAGGAAGAAATCATTGCAAGCAGGGACATCCTTCAATTGAAGGACAGACCTAGTGCGTGTTGACCACCCACTGTTGTCTTCAATCAAAGAGTCCTGCTCGTCACTAGCATCGTCTTCAAAACCATCCATGTCACAGTATGCCATATCATCATCTTCTGCAAGGAACTCTGCAAATCCATGCAACAGTCTTTACCGCTAACAACAAAAAGGAACATTACAGAGACTATATTCCAGAGGCATCACAGTTGTTCCTTCCTCAGATTGAGGAGAAGGTAAAAGCCCATAGCAAAAAAGAGTGCCCATTCATATATGATCACAAGTATGGATAGCTTGGTGTCAAGGATGGATACCTGGATTTCTTGCATCTGCCAAGAAGCCGAATTCCTATCAAATGGCCCAATACAGAAAAAATGTTATGCAGGGAAAAAAAAATATTACTACTTTCTGTTTATGAAAATGGCATCAAGGCCAGTACATTACCCACTCAACCCTAATGGAAGTACGAAACTTGCATTACCATTGACCAACTCACTCCGCCAAAAGAACAATAAATGTAAAAAAAGGACTAAAATTACAAAGGGGACAATGTTTTAGACCATTTCTAGATATAAAACCAGGAGGAAAAAAATGACCTTACCTGATCATCTTTACTGGCATCCCCCACTTTCTCAAAGCTGTGTTCTGCAATCTCTTTTTCATCAACTACTACAATCTCTTCAGCCATGTCAGGAACATCTATATTTGGCCTTACAGTTACATCTTTACTACGTCCATCAGATAATTCCTTTGAAGACTCTAAATTGACTTGTACATTGAACACATCTGCCCCAGCAGACTCACAGTTTAAATTACCATTTCTACATTCTACTCCAGGCAGTTGCCAGTCTTCCCCAGGATAAATATCCTGCATCCGATTTTCTGAGCCTCCTTTTTCTTCCTGCAATGCTATCGATTTAATCTCCCTACTCACCTCTACTTCTAAAGTGTTTCCTTCTTTTTTCACATCCATAGAATCACAGATTCTATGGTCCCCTGAATTATTCTCAACAATTGTTTGCTCTGCAGCTTTCGGCTCCACAGCTGGTCCTTTGGCTTCTCTTTCCCTGAACATTAACCCATGTAAATTTATCCCTTCTGACAGCTGAGACTCATTCATTACCAATTCTTCCACAGCATCTTTAAGTATAGGTGGGATATCCACAGCTTGACCCACAGAAATAGAAACTGGTTCCTGTGAACTGCCAGTTTCTCCTGCTGCTCTTCCAGAATCTTGTGCCTGTGGACACAAAGTTTCCCTACACAGTGGTAGATTTAGACTTCCGCTTGATAACATAGCACCTGTTTCATCTTTCCTTTTCATGCAAGCAACAGTGTCTTCACATAACATCTTTCCGTCGTTACGTAGGGCATGAGATGAACGTAAAGGAGGGTTGCTCTCCTTGGGTATCAGGCCGACCACATCTTCCCTTTTATCGTCAATATCCATAATACTACTTTCAGTCCCAATCACTGATGTATCTCTTGCAGCATGACACGCATCAGAAGATGGATTCCTTGTTCCATTTCCAGAAAAAACTTCATGATAGAGATCATGTAGACCAATAGAAAGACCTGTGAGTCCAGTATCAACATTAGAAGCCATTCATTTGACTGTTAATATCAGACATGCATGGATCCTTATATGTGTAACATACAATAATAAGTAAATATCAATGGAATTGAAACACATTCTAAAACAATATTTACGGGTAACAGCTTTTTCTACAAGGAACAGTCTCCAAAGATACCTTAAAATGAAAGAAGTGCAAGCAGTAAAACTTTAACACTAACGCCTAGCCACTTAAACCTTAACCATAGATAAACACAAATGCCTATTCCCGGGCTGAATGCACCTTCTAAAGCCCACCACGACCTACCCCCCTATCTTCCCAACTCCTTCTTCCATGTATCACCCCCTGCAAATGCAGCCAACTCCATGCACACAAAACTCACAAATAGTGTCATATTGCAAGCCGCAGCCTTCACAAGACTCTCTGCTATTTCAAACACCTGCTTCTACACACATCGCAATTACAGCAAGCCTCTCCTTGTAAAAAACAATTTGCTACAAGAAATCGAAAAGGAATGGGTCCACTATTTTGCCCCAAAAGAAAAGAACACGAATCCTAAATGAGCAGTCTGAATTACCCACTACCCCTAAAGTGCCATCTTTAATCGACCAGAGAAAGACCATCGAGACCTCCAAGGCACAAGGGTAATCTTGCACAACTGTCATGTAGTTCCATGAGCCTAGGCCCCAAACCTCTACAACAGACATAGGCTAGCCTGGAGGCCCCACACTATTCAAAGAAGCTATCAAAGCAAGGGGGATAGAGAAGGATGGTAGGTTGAGGACACCCCCTCCTTCCATAAAGGGCTGGGCTGCCAAGGAGAAGACTTGACCAAAAGAGAGCATGACAAGAACGCTATCAAGGATTTAGCCATGCACAAGCTCTAAGGGATATTTGGCAAGAAGAGGGTGTAGGAGAAGCTACTAGGGACACTAAAGACACCGGGCTCTGAGGGTGGGGTGGATCCAATAGTGAGTTCAGAGGAGAAAGGTAAAGGTGGCAAAGTAGCTAAAACCAAGGAGAGGTTGTGCTACCACATCCAAAAGGGAGCCAAAGGAAGGCTGCACTAGCTACTCTCTTGGGGGAACTGAAGGATCTGGAATGGGCTCCCATTGAGGAAGTATCATGGAAGGCTCTGTGGCAATTGCAAGGTGAGGCTGGGCTCTCGAAAGGTTCATTGGTGCTTTGCTTCTAACCAAAACTAAGGGGTTAAAGGAGAGGGCTAGGCTAGCACTATTCTCAAGGAGGGATTGTGCTATCACATACAGTATGGGACCTGAGAAAGGCTGCACTAGCTACCCTCCTCGAGGAAGTGAAGGATCTAGAATGGGCTTCATCAATGGAGTATCACGGAGGGGAATCCCACCTCTGTGGAGGTGGTGAGGAGAGGGGAGCCTGAGCTCTCTGAAAACTCAATGGTGCTTTTCTTCTAAACAAGTGTTAAGTCACCTAAATAATGATAAATGATAACAATTTCCTATGTGAGGTTCTGGAGTCCTAGGATTAGACCTAAGGGCAATGAACCATGGATTACACAATGGCTATAAGTTGGCATTATAAAGAGGGGTACCTTAGAAAGAGGGCTCCTAAGGGAGTAGTACCCTTGAGCTTTCATCGTTAAAAAATTCAGGTTTGAAGTAGTTTGTTTAAAATTACTAGGGCTGTATTGTGCTTTGAGAGTTCGAGACTACAAATCTTTGCCTTCTTCATTTTGTCTTGGCATTGAGGAGCATCTGAGAACTAAAGGAATATCCATTACAATAGAATTATTATATCTACAACTAACATCAATCTTAGGAAAGTGCTTCACTCCTTCAACTTGATAGAGAAGCTCATCCATGCAATAGGAAACTTATTCTTAATTGTTGATAGGACAAAATCCGTATCAAGTTTTTGAGCACTGTATATAGCTGTGGGTAGGCACATAGTTGTACACATCTAGGGTAGGTGTGAGCTTTTGGAATTTGTGAATTTTTCTTTAACAAGCATGATGGACTGATGTATAGTTTTTTGAGACAATAAAGTATGTTTTGCAGGGACTTCATGGGAAATGATGAAATGCAATGTGGTTGTACCAGACTTCTAGAGCAAGGGTGTCTAGTGTGTGATCAAGCGAAATGTTTTTAAGGTCATGTAAAGTCAAGTCATTAAGGGTTTTTTTATATTTTCCGAAGTCAATGTGCACTTGCATGTTACAAAATTTTGATATGTTATGGTGTCCATGTCAAAGGGCTTTTCATGTGTGTGTACGGGGTTGCATGCAAGCTTTAATGTGCATGCTAATGTGTGTGGTAATTGTGTGACTGAAGGTCCAAAATGTGCATTTAATGTGATTTGGGGAAAATGTCTAGAGTGGTAAAATGTCACTGATGAGGTGGCAAATTAGGCTGAGGTGGCTGGACTGATTGGGAAGGCATCTTGCTCATGCAAAGGTGGCTACGTGATGGATGAAGGGGAGCTTCTAGGCTGTGAGCTAGAGCTACATGGAGATGGCGGCTGGGAGCTGATTCAGTTTTACACTGGAAGGATCTACAATGCAAGGGGGGCTCCAAGAAGAGGAGGCTAAACGACGAAAAATGAAGGGGGCTCTCGTAGATGAAAGAGGGTGTGTGTGCTGAGAAGACCTTGGCGCTGGGGATCTCCAGAGATTACGAGCTGTTGTTCGTTGGCTGAGCATAGCTACTACGTAGGTAGGACAGTCGTTGTTTGCACGTGAGCTGATGCAGAGAATTGTGGTCTGGCTGAGATCATATGGAAGGGCTCTGTTTTTTTCTGATTGAGGAAGCTACGTGGCTGTGCGGGTGACGCTATAAATGTGAGCTAGTCTCTCCGTGAGAAATGAAGGCAGCAGGGCTATTGTTGGAAGTGTCTTCCGTTGGATTTGTGCATAGTTGGCGATGATCTATGGATTAACACAGCTTAAGGCATAGTTGTGTATCGTTGTCTGCTAGCTGAAGGATTTTGGGCGACAGAGACTCCATGAACTCCGTGTGCAAAGAGATAGAGAGACCAAGGAATTGCAAGCTAAGGCGCAATGGATCGTGACCTGCATCGATGATGGTTGTCCTAAAGCAGTTAGGCAATTGATGCTTGCTGCAGATGTTCGTCAATCACTGACCTTCTGCTTTGTGAGGGAAGAGAAGTTATCCTAAAGGAATCGAAAGCCTCTTTGACATGGTTGTGATCTTATGTTGATTTGATCGCGGGAGATTTCTGAATACTAATAGAGAGGGAGAGGAGGAGGCGCTGTTGCAGCTTTGCAGGAATTATGAGCTGTTGTTCTTGATGGAAGCTTAGGAGTGTGGGCTGTGGATTCATAGTATTCTGAGGCTGACTGTTTTCTGAGTTTTGGGGGGAAGTTCAGTTCTAAGTTCAGTCTGTTTCGAGCCGTGTAGTCTTTTGTCTCTCTTTGAGTCTGTGTGATCCATGTTCAATCAGTTTTTTTTTTTTGTGGGGGTTTGTCTCAGTGCCTATTACAAAGACACACACTCTGGAATCTGGTTCATAAGCTCATCATCTACGAGCCCACACTGCAACTGATCCCTATGAAGTCTCAGCTATCTGACGTGGTGAAGTACATAATTCCTGGTTGTCTTTCCTTTCCTTTTTTTGTTTTTTTTCTTATCATCTTTTTTGGTGATCTTGCTAGGGACAGGAGGAGTTTTGAATTGAGATTGGGTACTCAAGACAAAACGACCGAGAAGATTGGCTGGGGAATGTTGCTTAAATTTCTGTGTAATTAGGGATTGAAACTATGAAGACAAAGCCTCGCATGAGAGTGATTCATTGCGAGTTATGTAGGGAGTGTGGACACAGGAGAGATAGATGCCTTGATGTTGAACTTCGGGTGATACGTCTCCGTGCTAAGGTTCAAAAGGCTTTGAAAGTGATTGCTCTTAGGAAGAAGAATGCCAGTCAAATGCATGGTAAGATTTCTTCAGTAGAGTGATTATTTTTGTTTTCTTCCCAGAAGAGGTTGGGTGGTATTTCTGGCTGGAAGCGTGTTTGAGATAAGTTAGTCAAGAGAAGAGATGGCTCATGAATTTTCTCGATTTCACCGGTTGCCCAATGAAGACCCAGAGAGGTTTTTAGAGTGCTTGGAGTTCACAGCTCTTATTAAAGACAGGAATGCTCCAGAAGTCCTTCTTCAGATTCTATCCTTTTGTCTGTTGGGAGAAGCGAGAACTTGGCTGCAAACTTTCTCTGCAAGGATGCGTGATGATCAGGGTGCTCACAGAAACCCGACTTATCTAGAGGTGAGGACAGCTTTCCTGGACAGGTTTATGTGTGTTAGAGATCCTGATGGCATTTGGAGAGAGCTATGTTTATTGCAGCAACAGCCGACTCAGTTAGTGGATGAGTATGTCAGTAAGTTCACTGTGTTGCGGAATAAATGGCAAGTGGCCTTATTACCTGAAGTTCCTCCCAAAGTCATTAAAAAGGATAGGTTTGTTGCTGGTCTGAAGCCGGAGATTAGGATAAAGATTGAATGTAAAGAGCTGATCACTTATGAGGATGCTCTCAGGGTAGCAAAAGAGAAGGAGAGGAAGCAGATAATCACAAATGATGCAAGAGATGCCAATGGTTCAACATGTGCCTGAAATTCTCTCTCATGTGAAGCCAAAAATAAAGAAGTTTGAAGTCAAGAAGGAGGAGAATATAAAAGAAGAAATTCATGAAATGTCGGAGCTTATGAAGAGTTTGAGTTTAAATTTGATGAACGGTAGGGGAAGAGGTAGATCATCGGGTGGTTATGGCAGAGGCAACATGCCTTCTTCAAATAATTCAGGCGCATGGCAGGCAGGACGAGGTCAAGGGTCATTTGCACCTTGTGTCCAGTGCTTTAATTGTGGAGAGTGGGGACATTACAGCACACACTGTGATAAGCCTCCTCGTGCTGGAGGTGATGTTTATCCATTGCCAACAGGGTTAAATAATAGGGTGAATGATCATAGTGTAGAAGTAAAAGATGCAGGTCAGCCTAGTACCTCTTGAATCCGTAAAGCCACTGCAGAAGAGAAAGGGAAAGGTAAGGCACTTACATTTGGCTTGTTGGAGTTGGAGGAAGTTAAAGATGTCATGCCATTAGGGAAGAGAGATAGAGAAGAGGAGGTTGGTCCGAGTGCAAAGAAGGGGAAGCAGTCTGAGGAGATGATGACCTACCAAAAGAAGAAGAGCAGGAAGCCCAGAAGGAAGTACAAAACTGCATATTATCCCATGGGGAAGGAGCAGGGAGATTATGATTTGGTGGAAGATCTTTCAGCGAGGAAACCGGACATTACATTTGCTCAAATGATTGGTCTATGCCCAAAGCTTAAAAAAGAATGGAGGCGGGCTGTAAATCCAGCAAAGAGGAACTCTCATAAAGGTATAATTAAGCTGATGACTGTCTCAGAGTTGCCACATCTTTTACCCGCTGTAGAAGCCTCGCATAAAGGAAAGGGTTTTAGAGAGGCCTATATAGATGGGGGTGCACAGATTTGTGTGATTACTCAGGTTTGTGTGGAGAGATTAGGACTGAAGATATCTTGCTTCTCTAGTTATTGTTGGGGTAAAGGCACATTGCCTACCCTTAATTAAAGAATTAAAAGTTAGGACACCTATGACTGTCTTAAGACAGTCATAGGGTAAACCTAATCCTAATAAAACTTAAGTGAGTTTGTGGTGTGGCTTACTCATCACTTCACACCCGCACTAGTGTGTCTCTCTCACTCTCACTCTCTTGCTCCCTTCCTTCTCTCTTCCCCCCTCTCAACTGGTATCAGAGCCTACTTTGCTCCCCCCTTCCCTACCCAGCCCCCTCTACCTCGACCTAATCCGTACCGTACGGACGTACGGACAGTTCCGTACTGCCGTACTTCGTCCGTACAACCGTACGGACCAGGGCGCAGAGCCGTACGGCGGTCGCGAACTGCAGGGCGGCCAGATCTGCGCGGGCATCGTCAGTTTGCAGGCGGCGCGTTTTTTCGAGGGCTTCAGAACGGCGGCGCATTTTCGCAGCTAGGGCACGCAGGGCGGCGTTTTTTCGCAGCTAGGGCACGCAGGGCGGCGTTTTTTCGCAGCTAGGGCACGGACGGCGGCGCATTTTCGCAGCTAGGGCACGCAGGGCGGCGTTTTTGCGCAGGCTGCAGGGCGACGTCGCGGGCACGGGCGTCGTCGGATTGCAGCTGTACAGCGACGCTGCAGCAGGCAGCTGCATAGCTGCTGTGCGCAGCTACTCATACGGCAGCCGTACGGACTGTCCATACAGTCGTACGGACTGCCGTACAACTGTGTACGGGCGTCTCCTTCACGGTTGTACGGACGACTCCTTCACTCACCTGCAGGACTCTTTTTTTTTGCTGCAAAAACTCGATTTTTTTTTTGGGGGAAGTGTACCTGCTGCAGGGACAGCCGTACAGCAGGTACTGCTGCAGGGATAGCAGTACAGCAGGTACTGCTGCAAGGACAGAAGTACAGCAGGACAGCAGGAGCTTTTATGCATTCACTGAGTGAAATTCTCAGTTTTGGGTGATCTTATCAAAGGGCTTTTGCCTGGATGTGTTTGCAGTCTATGCCTTGAGGCAGTGTGTAGCCAGGGAGCACACATTTGCTTTATTTCCGCAGTGCATTTGGTGACATTTGTTGCAGGTCACATTCTTTGTACACACTCTGAAAATCTCAGTTGAGCCACGCTTGGTCAGGGCGCATCGAGTTTACTCGGTCCCTAACTGCCCATCGTTGACAGTGCTCAAAAGATTTTCTTCTTGGTGTCTGTACGTTGTGAGTTGTGTTGTTACTGATTACACAGGGGCAGTCTATGCTTTGCACATTGTCAGGTACAAGTGTCAGAGAGATTTATCATATTGCATGCTACCTCAGTGTTGAGGTGTTCTCCACTTGATTCAGGTGTCAGATCAAGGGGCTTTTGCCCAGACCTTGTTTGATAGCACTTGGGTTACCGACAGAGATTTTCAGATGCATTTTCTCCCCTTGGTATAAGGATGATTGCTTGGGATTTATCCCATTTACTGTTGCAGGTTTTGTGACAGGCTGAAGGGTCATTTACTGTTTTTGGGGTGTTTGTCAAGTGGTTTCTGCAATTTGAGTCAGTGACATACCTCATCTGAGGTGGGAGAAGTGATCAGTACAGTCAGTACAGCAGAGTTTACAGCAGTGTTGGTGGTTTTGTCAGATAATTATGCACTGTTAAGCTCTTGTTGAGCAGCAGCAGCAGCAGTCTGAAATTACTGTTTTTTATGCCTCTTTGAGCTCAGAACAGTTTGTCAGAAGGTACAGTATTTGCAGGGACATTTACTGTTTTGCTGCAGATTTTACTGACAGTAAAAACAGCACTTTTGAGAGTGCTTCTGGCTCTTGAATAGAGCAGGCTTTTTCTGAGAAATCAGAACTTTTATTCAGTCTTTTTTACTTCCAGGGAGTCGGGTACTTTCCTCATCTGATATGGCATCAGGGGGAAGTGATTCTTCAATTCTGAACATAAAGAAACTGGAAGGAGCACACAACTATGCATTATGGGCAGAACAGTGCTTAAATGTACTTCTGTTAAAGAAGATTGCTAAGCCCATAAGGGTAAAGGGTGTCAAGCCATCTGACATGGCAGCTGATGATTGGGAAGAGCTTGATCTGTCTGCGAGGGCAGCTATCATGCTCACTATTTCAGACACTCTTGTGTTCAATGTACAGGCTGAAAAGACCTCTTATGGTCTATGGCAAAGACTAGAAGAACTGTATGCCCAAAAGAGCTCAGCCAGTAAGGTTTATTGGCTGAAGAAGCTGGTCGATCTTCGCATGAAGGAAGGTACAGCTATGACCTCACACTTGAGTGAGTTCAATGCTATCTTTACACAGCTGATTGCACAGGGGTTGAACCTTGATGAGGAGTTCAAGGCTACTTTCTTGTTGTGTACTCTTCCTGAGAGTTGGGACACTTTCAAGACCACCCTGTCAAACTCAAATGCCACTCTTATGTATGCTGATGTAGAGAGCTCTCTCCTTATGGAGGAGATGAGCAGGAAAAATAATGCGGGCAGCAAGTCTTCAAATGCTTTGCAGGTACAGGATAGAGGCAGGACTCAGCAGAAGGGGAGATCTGCTAGTAAGTCCAAATCCCGCAATCAGTCCCGCGGCAAAAAGGACATTGAATGTTTTTATTGTGGCAAGAAGGGACATGTGAAGTCGAAGTGCTTCAAGTTCATACGGGATCAGAAAGCCAAGAAGGCTGAATCACAGGATGCAAGAAATGCAAGCAAAGGCAAAGGCAAGGCCAAGATAGTTGAATTGGATGCAGTGAATGTTGCAGCAGAGGACAGTGACAGTGACATACATGATGTTTTATGCTCTTCTGCTGTAATAGCACATGCTTTGGTTATTGATGGCCATGACATGCACACCTGGCTCTTGGATTCAGGTGCCTCTTTTCATGTTACACCTCACAGGGAGTGGTTTACTTCCTACACAGGTACTCATGGAGTTGTTCATCTTGGGAACAACTATGCATGTCAGATTGCAGGGATTGGCAGTATACAGATAGTATTTCCTGATGGACAGTCATTTCTGCTTGATGGTGTTCGCCATGTGCCGCAAATCAAGAAAAATCTGATTAGCACTGGCTTATTAGATGACAGTGGTTACCACACCACATTTGGGGATTCCAAATGGGTGATTACTGATGGCCAGACAGTAGTGGCTGAGGGTTTTAAGAGTGATACCTTGTACCCTCTTTATGTTTCCAGTGTGGGTAATCATGTTGTTGCCATAACCGAGCTGCCAAAGGTTTCATTGTGGCATAGCCGGTTGGGACACATGTCTGTTAAAGGAATGCAAGAACTGTCACGTTTGGGTTATCTGCCGTCTCTCTCTTTTTCAGATTTGCCTACTTGTGATCATTGTATTTTTGGCAAGCATTCTGTGACTCCTCATAAGAGGAGAACTCCCCAGAATAGAGCACCACTTGATCTAGTGCACACTGATTTGTGTGAGATGCCACAGTTATCACTAGGGGGTGCCAAATATTTTATTACTTTCATTGATGATGCCACACGTAAGGTGTGGGTCTATTTCTTGAAGCATAAGGGAGATGCCCTAAATGCTTTCAAGAGGTTTGTCGCTCAGGTTGAAAATCGGACAGGTCGTAGGCTGAAATGCCTCAGATCCGATAATGGGGGTGAGTATGTGTCACATGCTTTTGTGCAGTTTTGCCAAGCTAAGGGCATCAAACAGGAACTCACAGCCCCTCATAATGCATCTCAAAATGGTGCAAGTGAGCGGATGAATCGAACTATTCAGGAGAAGGTTCGATGTATGTTGTCTTATGCTGCATTACCCCATGGCTTTTGGGCAGAAGCCGTGCAAACAGCAGTTCACATTATTAACAGGTCGCCAAACAAGGCTTTGGAGTTGAAAGTGCCAGAGGAGGTGTGGTCTGGCAAGCCACCCTCATATAAGCACTTACGGGTATTTGGCTGCGAGTGCTTTGCTCATGTACGCAAAGATCTACGCACCAAACTGGATCCAAAGTCTATCAGATGCATCTTTATGGGATATGGTGACGAAGGTGAAATGGGGTACAGGTTATGGGATCCCGTTAAACGGAAGATTATACGCAGCAATGATGTCATCTTTAAAGAAGATAGTGTACACAAGGAACCCGTGCAACCTGTGGAATACAGGAGGGTTATTTATGATGATGTTGGACAGCAAAGAATGCCCATTTATATGCAGCAGCAGCCTGCTGCAGATCACCCTGTTCAAGAGGGTATACAGGCTGACAATCAGCCAGATAATTTTGCCAATAATGCACCACTGGATGTGCCAACAGATGGGGCTGTAGAACAGCCAGATACGGTGGTACAGCCACCTGATATGCATGAAGAACAGGCTGGACAGCAGCCTAATCCGGAACAGTTTGTTAGGAGGAGCACCCGTGCACAACGGCCTCCTGCCAGGTTTGTTCCAGGAGCCAATAATGTGGCTGATTTTATCATGTTGACAGATTGTGGTGAGCCTTCCAGCTTCAAGGAAGCTATGGGAAGGACAGAGAAAAAGAAGTGGGAAAAAGCCATGCAGTCAGAAATGGACTCTCTACTTCAGAATGATACATGGGACTTGGTGCAGTTACCTGCAGGCAGAAAAGTTTTGCCATGCAAGTGGGTTTACAAAGTCAAAGTGGATTCAAATGCTTTACCGAGGTATAAGGCCAGATTGGTTGCCAAGGGATTTAAGCAGGAGAAGGGCATTGACTTTGATGAGATCTTTTCCCCTGTAGTCAAGATGACTACTTTGAGAGCAGTGTTGGCTCTTGTTGCTCATGCTGACATGGATTTATGTCAGATGGATGTGAAGACAGCTTTTCTTCACGGAGATCTCCATGATGAGATCTATATGAGTCAGCCAGAGGGATATGCTGTTAAAGGGAAAGAGCAGCTTGTGTGTAAGCTCAAAAGGAGCTTGTATGGACTCAAGCAGGCGCCAAGAGAATGGTACAAGAAGTTTGATGCATTCATGCAGTCCCAAGGGTATCATAGGTGTGAGACCGATCATTGCTTGTACACCAAACGGGCAAAGGATGGCAGTTTGATGCTACTCATTCTATATGTGGATGACATGCTTATTGCCAGTAAATCTCAGCATGAGATTAGTGCTTTGAAGAAACAACTGCATAAGTCTTTTGACATGAAAGACTTGGGTGATGCAAATCATATTCTTGGCATGCGTATTACTCGTGACAGGTCCAAGGGACTTTTGTTTCTGTCACAGAAAGAGTACATTGACAAAGTACTGCAGAGGTTTAAAATGGAGGGGGGGAAGTCCATTAGTACCCCGTTGCCTCCACATTTAAAACTCAGCAGTAAGGACAGCCCCAGATCAGATGATGATAAGGCTGAAATGGCCAAGGTTCCGTATGCATCTGCAGTTGGATCTTTGATGTATGCCATGGTTGCCACTCGTCCGGATATTGCTTTTGCGGTGGGAGTCATCAGCAGGTATATGGCAAATCCAGGCAAGCGGCATTGGGAAGCAGTGAAAGGTGTCTTGAGGTATCTCAAAGGTACCAAAGACTTGTGCATATGCTATGGTAGGCAGGATGCATTGGTGCATGGTTTTACAGATTCAGACTATGTAGGGAATGCAGATAACCGGAAGTCTACTACCGGTTATATTTTTACATTTGCAGGAGGTGCTATATCATGGGTGTCTCGGTTGCAGAAATGCGTTGCACTGTCAACCACAGAAGCTGAATATGTTGCAGCCACTGAGGCTTGCAAGGAAGCAATATGGCTTACTCGGCTGGTGGGAGATTTGGGCATTACAGGTGACATACCAGTTTTGCATTGTGATAGTCAGAGTGCTATCATGTTGGCAAAGAATCCGGTCTTTCATCAGAAGACCAAGCACATAGAAGTGAAATATCATTTCATCAGGGAGGTACTGGAAGACAAGCGTCTTGAGCTTGTGAAAGTACATACTGATGATAATCCTGCAGATTTGCTCACTAAGAGCTTGCCTACAGAGCGGTTTGCACATTGCCGCCACATCATGGGATTAGGATGAGACCATTCTTACTTTATGGTCTAGTATACAGTAACTGTATATTGCTGTAATTTTTATTCTTTTCTCCCCTTTAGGCACATTGGCCTTTAGGTGGGAGGTTGTTGGGGTAAAGGCACATTGCCTACCCTTAATTAAAGAATTAAAAGTTAGGACACCTATGACTGTCTTAAGACAGTCATAGGGTAAACCTAATCCTAATAAAACTTAAGTGAGTTTGTGGTGTGGCTTACTCATCACTTCACACCCGCACTAGTGTGTCTCTCTCACTCTCACTCTCTTGCTCCCTTCCTTCTCTCTTCCCCCCTCTCAGTTATCGCATCAGAATGGCAAACCACTCCAAGGTGAAGACTTTAGGGATAGTACCTGGTCTGGAGGTTGAGGCATTCAGTGTTTCATGTCGAGTGGATTGTCATGTAATGCATGCGGGGTTGGGAGCCTATCCTTTGATTCTTGGAAGGCCGTGGTTGAGGAAGGTAGGTGCAATTCAGAATTGGCATGAAGGAATCTTTTCTGTACATACGAATGGGAAGAAATTGAATTTCGATATGGTAAGCACGGCTGAAGTTTCAGATTCAGCAAGTGAAGAGGAAGAGAGAAGTGAAACCAGCAGTGAGGATGAGAGCTCGGTGACTTCAGAAAGTGATGAAGGAACGATAGCATTGTTGGATTTGGTAGATGAGGATTCACAGGTAGATTTTGTGGGGGCAGCACGGTTCGGTGAGGAAGAGGTGGATAGGTTTGAGGTTATCGAGGATTTAATGCAGCCCAAATATTCTCAAGAATCAACCCAGGTGTTGATTGAGCAATCATTGAATCCTGATCTCAATGTTGAGGAGAAAGAAGAATGTTTGAAGATGTGAAAGAAGAATATTTGAAGATGTTGTAGAAATACCCCAATTTTTTTATCACCTCTTATGAGGAGATCAGGGGATTTAAAGGGAAGCCTCTGAGGATTGAGCTGAAGGAAGGTGCCAAACCTTTTTTTCAGAAAATAAGGAGATTAAGCCCGGAATAGAGAGATGTGCTGAAGGAAGAGGTAGATGAGCTTCTCAAGGCAGAAATAATTTATCCTGTAGTTCACTCTGATTGGATAAGTCCTGTGGTCATAGTGCCAAAAGGTGTAGACAAATGGAGAGTCTGTGTTGATTACAAACCTCTGAATGCAGTGACAAAGAGAAACCACTATCCTCTACCTTTTCTGGATGATATTCTTGATAAAGTGGCGGGTCATGAAATGTACAGCTTGTGTGACGGATATTCAGGGTACTTTCAGATAGCCATAGCCCAGGAATATCAAATCAAGACTACTTTCATTACCCCCTGGGGCTGTTTTTGTTACAGGAAAATGCCTTTTGGAGTTACCAACAGCCCCTCGCACTATCAGGAGAATTCAGATCTGATTTTATCACCTTTCCTGGATAAATTTTGTAAAGTGTTTATTAATGACATCTGTGTGTACAATGAAAGAAGGGAGCACTATGAAAAGCTGGATCAGGTATTCTATGAGATTGATAATAATGGTGGTCAATTAAATCCTAAGAAAACTCAGTTAGCTCAGACCAGCATTAAAATATTGGGGCATATTGTATCTAAGAATGGGATTGAGCCAGATCCAAGTAAAGTAAAAGCTTTAGTTATGCTGTCCTCTCCTGAGAATACCAAGCAGTTGCATATCTTTCTCCAAAAGGTGAAGTATCTGTCGAGATTAATTCATATGTTATCTCAGATTTTGTATCCTCTTCAGCAAGTGGTAAAATCTGAGCCTCTGAAATGGATGATAGAGAGTGAAGAGGCGTTTGAGGCAGTTAAGGAATCCTTGACTCATATTTCAAGTGTAAAGCCACCAGATTATTCCAGGACTTTTTATGTGAATCCGTCTGTAGGACCAGAGGCTATTGGTGCTATTCTTTTGCAGCAGGGAGAGGGTTCCAGATATATGAGGCCAGTCTATTATGCCAGTAGGGTGAAGAGAGAAGTAGAAAGGAAGTATTCAGCAGCTGAATTGGTCCTGGCTAGCCTCTTGTATGCCTGTAGGAGATTTCGGTAACCTCGTCGAAGAGGTTCACATACCTTCTCTCAGTCTTTCCCACCCGTTACCAACATAGCTTACTCCTCCCACCAAAATATCTTACTCCTCGCACTTGGATAACTGAAGCCACATTCCAGGCTGCTTCTACTTTCTTGACAGAACAGAAAGAACAACACAGGTCTTTGGTAGCCTAGGATGAATAAAAACCTTTCCTTCCCATGTGCCAACCTTGCAAGGAACAGAGAGAAATACCTGGCAATGATGGTTCACAAAATATCTGTTGGCCTTGAATTTCTTTGCTAAGACCCCAAATCTTACGTCGCGTGCAAGGGGCTTTCTTTCTCACTCGTCGTATGTCCTCTGTGTTTGCCAATTGTTGCCTAATAACACTGCCAAACAACACAAGACTGCATCATCGTGCTAAAATAGTCATCACACCTATTGAAATAGAAGCACCATCAGACTCAATAATGTTAAACACTTACTCTCCATGCAGAACTGTGAATGTATCAAATACAGTATCAACTACAATCTTCCTTTTCTTTGGGCTACTTCTAGGCACTGTTCTTGGTCGCTTGGGGACCCGGTTCTCCTCTGGAGTATGAAGAACTTTGAAAGCAGAAGCACCCCGTCCTGCAGAAAAAAGAATAACCTCAATAAGGAGCTCGTTATAGACAATCCGCCCAGTACAAAGACCTATTCTTTCGCAAATGTATGATCCTATCAGTGGAAGCATAAGTATGGGTGTAGGTTGGGTGCTGCCATGGACCTCCATAAGACAGGAAAATGCTGTAATCACAAGTTGTTACATAATCAGTAGTTCTACACAATTTAAGAAGCAACTAGACGAAAGTGATCCTCAAGTGCATCCTAGGATACTGTAATAGTTTTTTCCCATGAAATCAGAAGCACCAAAACATTCCAGTTTTAAACGAAAGAGTTATAGGTGGTTTCCCTGGAGAGCTAACTAGAACACTGTCACAATTTTTCCCTTCTATAGGAGGTGTATGCAGAAGACACGTTATATATACAGTTTAAATTTGAAAATATTACCTAAAATGGTAGCAAGAACATCATAAGACAGTAAAATGCTGTAATCACAAGTTGTTACACAATCAATAGTCCTACACAACTTAAGAAGCAACTAGATGAAATTGATCCTGAAGTGCATCCTAGTATACTGTAATAGTTTTTCCCCATGAAATCAGAAGCACCAAAACATCCCAGTTTTGTTATAGATGGTTTCACTGGAGAGCTAGCTAGAACACTATCACTTTTTTTTCCTTCTAATTAAAGGAGGTGTATGCAGAAGACACGTTATATATACAATTTAAATTTGAAAATATTACCTAGAATGGTAGCCAGAACATCATCATCTCCCGGAATAGAATCAAAACTTCGCGGTGGCAAAGGGGAAGATTTGTTAGTTGGGAAAGGGGTCTCTTCCCTCAAAGTAGGTGTCCTTTCCAGAGTGGGCTGAATCCCTGCCTTGAATTTATCATCAGATCTTGCAGTGTGAGCATTGTTCTTGTCCAACTTGAGGGCTGGTGTCTTTTCAGTTGTCACACCCTTTCTTACCAAAAGAAAATCAGGCTCCTCTCCCAGACTCTCAACTCTTGATCGGAGAGTCTCACATTGTGGAATGTCCCTTCCATGCAAAACAGGTTTTCTTTGTGCTTCCTCTCTTCCGAATACAGATGCTAGGCTGAGAGGCGATGAAGCTGCTGGAGAAGCAACATGATGTTGTGATGCAGGAGAAAAAGAAAATTCATTTGGTTCCAGGGCATCTTGGATGGCCACTTGCTCCTGATTTCTGGGAGGCCTGCGGGTTTCTATGCTCATGGCCATCTGAGCCAACTGAGATGACCCTTCTGCTGGTGGTGAGAAAAATCTCGAACTTACCAAGGAAGAAGGAAATCCATCTGTCACGTGCAGATCCATTGCCATAGGAACAACTGGGCAAACTTTTTGTGTAGAATCGGTCATGCTGAACTGTTGATCCTGGATCATACTATCTGCTTGAAAGCCTAAAGAAGATTCACCTGACCCAGTGGATGCAGCCCATGCATGGTGTAAACTGGCTACATTATTTGTTAGCATGGGCAAAGTTATAGTTTGGTTTGGCAGCATTCCAGGCTGTTCATAAACTGAGGAAACCCCTGGATTTGATGTGGATGCAGACCAATGACAGTTCAAAGTAGTGGATGAGCTGCCGAATGGCTGGTGAAGGGCTGGAATTGGAACATCATAATTCATTGTAGGCGACTGAAATCGAGGGTTAGAAATACCTACAGATGAATTTTGATATGACCCCGTCATAAGCTCTTGCAGAGATGTAGGACCAGGAAATCCCTGAAAGGGTGCAGAAACAGCATTTCTAATTGATTCAACAGAGGAAGTCTTCTGAACAGGTTTTACTCCAAAGCTTTCAGAAAGAACCGATGAAGCAAAATTTTGAGAGGTCATCAAAGCAGCGGGCTGCAGCTGTGACCCCATAGTAACTTGCTGAGGAAGTGCCACTGTGCTTGACTGCTCTGAACCAGCAAAAGGGGCAGAAAGAGCATTTCTGGGGATTTCAACAGCCATTGATGCCTTGTGACCAATGCCTTGAGAAAGGATAGATGCAGCCGCATTTGGAGAGGTAACCATGGAACTGGGCTGGGGCTGTGATACCATGGTAACTTGCTGAGGGCGCGACAATGCGTTGGACTGCTCTGAACCAGCAGAAGGATAGAAATGCTGCTCAAGATTTAGTGAAGAGAACTGAGTCGGGATGAGAGATTCCTGTCTGGACTGGCCCAAAGGCAACGTGTGGCTACTTGGCAAAGCAATAGGGCACTGTTCATCAGATCTAGCCGCTTCAAAACTTCCAGCAGATCCTAGAAATAATCTTTCTTGAAATCCTGAGGAAAATGGAAATTCTTTGTCAATGGGCGATGAAGTCTCCTCTGGCAGTGCAGGTGTGGAAGGCTCATCTGGTGGACAAAATTCCTGATTAAGGTCAGGGGTGCGGGCCTCAAGCAACAGAGGTGTTTGAGCCACTCGAGCACTAAAGCTAGGTGCAGAATCCTCAAGAGGAAATGAGTCAGATACTTTGCTTGAAGATCTATCTACAATGGCTTCACTCAGAGGATCCAATAAAGAGGCAAGGCTAGACATATTTTGTGTTCCATCCACTTGTATGCGGTCTTCCTCAATCCTATCAAGTCCACGTATTGGTGTTGATGGCTCATGATAATCATCAGTGTCCATCTGAATAGCTTTGAAGGCACCACCAGTCATGGAAGGAAGAATGCTGCCACAATCGAGTTCGTTATAAAGCAATAAAATACCCTTCAAAACTTGAAGATTTTCCATAAACGACCAATCCTTACTCTTCTTTTAACATGGATTGGGGTGGACTTGCAACAGCAAAACGTGGTTTTTCAGCAAAAAAATCCTGATACAAGAACAGGAATCAGTTAATTCCTCAGCTTAGTGTTTAATGATGTTTCATGAGGCTTCTCCCCCCCCCCCCCAATGAACGTATTATTTTTACCCCACATTTGGAGACCAAAAGAGCTTAATGATAAACACCACCTCATCGAAGTCAAGTCCCATTGGCGAAGAGTCTGCATCAACAAATCTTTCTGCATACACAATCTTTATGTGTTAGAATTTATCTAGGATACAGATTTCAGGAAAAAAGTAGCATAATCATAGTATCTTCTCAAGAAATGACCAAAAAGTCTAGCCGTACACTCCACACCTTTTAGCACCTGTTCTACAAGTACTATGTTTTACAGTGTTAGTTTCAGCAACAGAAACTAGGAGCATCACAAACCATCAAGTCCAAACTGAGAGCAGCTGAGGTAGAGAGTGTCATCCAGGTTATCTTGAAGCGTAATCTGCTCTCGAGTTGTAACATGATGATCCACAAAGTTTCTGATACACAATGAGCTCTCAATTAAAGCATGCTATGATTCCACAAAGCATATGACACAGAATGAGCTCTCTATTAGAGCATGCTGTGCTTCATAAAAGATACAAAACAAACTAATGCCGATGGCCACTAAAATAAGCTCCCAAATACGGTAATAACAAAAACACAACACCACGAAGATGAAATAAATTCAAAATTTGAAGGGTTTTAGCTTAAATGATCTTACCCATTGGACTGGACGTAAGAGCTTTGCGTATCTTGAAGCAGCTCTAATTCATCAAAATCAAATGTCTCTGGTAACGTTATGGAGTGAAATGGTGCAGTTGCTGCCTCTGGCGGAAGATCAACAATAGTCGAATGAAATGCTTGCTTGATCTTAACCAGAGCCTCGCTACAATCATGGAAGAGGTAATTCACTTTCCGGGAGTAGATTCGCACAACTCCCAGCAAGAGATGTCCCGAAAGTCGAAGAGCAATGGGCACCTCAGGGAACAATATAGAATCTTCACAAAACAATTAAAGAGAGAATTTCAGCCCCTCAATATTTAATTACTTGTACTACAAGTACCCAAAAAAGCAGTATCAAACAAGAACAAAGCTTTTTCAAGCGACATTAAGCATTTTCCAACATCAAATGTGGAACTACTTCCCATACTCTGCACTACAATGGTAGCAGATGCTACTTGCATCCTTGAAAAGCAGTCATACTCAGTTTAAAAATGCTCATTGTTAGTTATTGACATGGACCATCATACATGTGGATAAGCAAACCATTGGACAGCTCCATGAATTGTCACTCCCTTTTAATGAAAACCAAAAAGATAGGAGTACTGCTAATGGGTAGGAACAATCACAAAGATAGTACATATTTCTATTCATCAACAAGTTTGATCTAGACTTCGAATCATTTAAAAAAAGATCATCTGTAGGAATGCAAAGATTTCTCTTCCCCATGGTCCATTTCTTAAACCAGGCAGCTCTGTGTTTTCTCCTGTCATGATTTGTGTCATAAAAAGATGGAAGGCCTTTGGTAACTGATCAGAAGAAACATAGCCAGGGTCTCAGACTTGACTTTTTATCCTACTGGCACATCATATGGCATGTCATCAAATCACATGGAAATATATCATAATATGAAAACGAGATCACTTTTTACCGCTCTAAGCTTTCCATCTTGGCTTTACATTTTTTTAAACCCACAAAAATCTATAGAAAATGCATCATTTCTCATTGACCAGATATCCAATCCAGATGCTCGTCCTTAGAAACAGCTTTAAAATGTACATCAATGAAGATTATTGCAATGTCCATAATGCCATAGAGATGCATAATACTATAGATCAGAAAGCATATGAATTTGCAAAATACAACAAAGCAGCCTTGGGCTTTAAGCCCTCAATACAAAATAGGAAAAATGGAACTCGAGAGTCAAACGGTTGAGAGGAGGAGGGGGCTGAGAGGAAAGGCTGAGAGGAGGGGTGGGTGGGCTGAGAGAGGCCGAGAGGATTGCAAAGAATAGAGCAAGGCTGGAGCAGTAGAAGTGACAAGAAACAATGGCTATTCATGCTGTTTCAGCAATTTTACCGAAGTCCGCAAGCACCAAGCACAATCGAAAGCCATAACGTCAAGAAACGCATTCCGAGAATGCCAAAATGGTGTTCCTTGGAGTTTTGGGCCCATTAAAAGTTCTGGAAACATTGCAGGCGTTCCAGGTTACCTTCTAGATGGGGAACAGTGTCCTGGACGTTCCGGAAGGGGGAACAGCATTCCCTAGTAACTATGCCCTTGGCCCCATTCTCGAGGGTTAGCCAACTTGACAACTACTGTCTACTTAGATGGATGCGCCTAGATAGGGAAAGAAAATGACTTTCTAGCACAAGCGGAGAGAATATCATAACAACTCTCTAACAAGGTATTCGGAAGTACAAAAGGAATCAACTTATGAAGGATCTGAGTGAACACTTTACACCACCTCAATATCTGAACGGCCTCAAGAAGTTCGGTGAGATGCTACAAGGCTAGTAGAGCGAGAGAACTCATGGTCATCCAACTCCAACAAGTCCAAGCTCAACCAAAGTGTAAGCAATCACCAAAACTTGGAAGCCTCTACTTTTGTAGTAACTTAGGCCGAGTATGACAAGAAGAGGAAGACTTCAACGCATCGATGTTATAGCAGTCTTACTCATCCAAAAGAAAGCCACATGTATGACAAGGAGCATCTCCATTACCAATATCATAAGCATAGACTCAACAAGGGGCATTGCCCTCACTTCATCTACTGTCAACGTGAAGGTCAACATAAGAATAGACTGTCGAAGCAACAAGTTAAGCTTGGGACACTGCTTACATCTTGGAAATTTTAAGAGGTTCTGATGTGCTACATTGAGTCTAGAGGAAGGAAGATAGTAGTTTATTTTCATGATGCAACATAAAAGGTTCGATTTCTGATCGTTTGGCGCAAAAAGGCAATTTGGCCACAAATAAGATAGAGGATATGATCAAGCTGCACAAAGCATTTGGTCACATGTAGCAACAAATTCGTAATTACACACAAGTACCACACGTCGAGATGCGCCTTCTTCAATTGATTCTGAGAAAGTTCTTGGTCACTTCTCTTGGAGCAAATACCATTCTAAAAGAAGCATGGCAAAAAGATCATAGAACCAAGATTAGGATCAAACCATCACCGTCAAAGAACTGATGTGCTACATTGAGGCTAGAGGAAGGAAGATAGAAGTTTACTTTCATGATGCAACATAAAAGGTTCGATTTCTGATCGTTTGGCACAAAAAGGCAATCTGGCCACAATTAGGAGGTTCTGATGTGCTACACTGAGGCTAGAGGAAGGAAGATAGTAGTTTACTTTCATGATGCAACATAAAAGGTTCGATTTCTGATCGTCTGGTGCAAAAAGGCAATTTGGCCACAAATAAGATAGAGGATATGATCAAGCTGCACAAAGCATTTGGTCACATGTAGCAACAAATTCGTAATTACACACAAGTACCACACGTCGAGATGCACCTTCTTCAATTGATTCTGAGAAAGTTCTTGGTCACTTCTCTTGGAGCAAATACCATTCTAAAAGAAGCATGGCAAAAAGATCATAGAACCAAGATTAGGATCAAACCATCACCGTCAAAGATTGAACTTCAGAGTCTAAGGTGACCAAGACGGTTGTCGGTATGAATCAAAATAGATTGGTAATAGGAATATGAGTATCTAAGAACATCTCTCTTTGAGAAGATGCATGGAAGCCAAGTTTAACTAGACCTAGAGAAGAGCAATGCAAGTATGGTCTCTAGAATGACAACTAAGATACTTGGGCAACTTCCCTAAAAGTCAGCAAGCCCTAGAAGTAACAATCTAGGCTTTTCTCCTAGTTGGTTGCTGCATGAGTGGTAAAGTTGTTAATGAGTCCACTTGATAAGATTTTGCTAGCACTTGATGATGGGTTATGGCCAAGATCAAGACCAATTGGTTAGTCGACAAGAGATAATTGTGCATGTTCAAGCATGTCATATAGCAATGTTGTTTGCATCGTGAATGTTAGTGATGAACTATGAAGTTAATTCATTAGATCACCCAAGGTCAAAAGAGTGGCAGTTAGACCTTGGGCTTAGGTTAGTCCACTCATGATGTTATGTCATGAACGTGGCTAGAACTTTTAATGATGTGGCATGACCCCACATATATCCACCATGGATTGATCATGGACGGGATGAATGCCACATGGTGCTGTATCATTGTGTAACTCATGCGGCTTTGCTAAATCACAAAGATATTGCACTCCGCACGTCACTCAGTCTAGGGCAGCCAATCAGATTTTGGTATGGCATCTATGCATGCATTCTAACAGGGCCAACTGTGTCAATGTGCCACATAGGAGGGGTTGAAGGCCTAGCTTCTGTGTGAGAACCCGCCAAGAGGGTTCACCCTCACACCTTCTCACATGTCAAAGACAAAGCAATTTTTCAAGAACTTAGCTAGTGTTAGTCCAGATCAATTGTTACCGTGGATGACAATCGAAGCTACCCAATCAAGGGTATTGGGAGCGTTCCATTCACAATAAGTAGGAGTGAGGATGAGGTATTGACAAATGTCTTATATGTACCTAATCTATGTAAAAAATTCCCTCTATCAATCAATTGACTAAGAGGAGAACGAGGGTCCTTTTTTACGAGGATGAGGTGATCATCAAATCCAAAGTGATGGAAAAGGCAATTGCTCGAGGCGTTCAAGGACACTACAAGATTAGTGCGCTGATGGTACAAAGAAACAGGCCAAAGAGGACCTGAACAGACTTTGACGTGAAAGATCTTTGTTATATGAGTTATTGTCTGGAAATTGAACAAGGATAAGTAATACATATCCCAAACAAAGTATGCAAGCAAAATTCTCAAAAGATTTAGGATGGAGGATTGCAAGCCAATTAATATACCAATGAATACAAGTAAGAAATTATCAAAGGATTAAGATAGTCCAAAGTAGACGGTACTTTACCAGTAAGAAGCTTGCCTGATACTGTGACACAGTACGAAGCTTGCTTGATACTGTGAAACAGTAAGAAGCAAAGTACTATAGCTTCGTCCTACACAAAAGCTGATTATAGAGCATCCACAAATGCTACATATGGGGCTATCTGGTTAAGAAGGATCTTGAAATGATAGTGGACTTATTTAAAAGATCCAACCTCTTTATATCCAATAACCAAATCTCTAGCCAATGATAGTTTGGGGATTCACCACCTCAGCCAGCAGCAGGGGATCAGCCGGGATCAGGGCAAGACAGGAGCAGCAATCGGCTTCCTCCCTGCCATCCTCTTCAAGTCATCTTCAAGATCAAAGCAGTCCCCTCCCTCCAACAGCACTCAGTTCAGCAATGAGGGTCTGGTCCCTCTATACAATACTTCGATTCCTCCTTTGTGGTGAGGGTTCATCCCCTCCATACAGTACTTCGTCCTTTCAGTTATTACAGTTGTATTCAGCCATTTGGGCAAGACATTATTTCAATTATTCTTTTCCTCTTCGGAGGCCCATAATATTCTTTCCTCAGACTCTCACACTCACTCTGTAGTTCCACTTGTGTTTTGAGTGCATTATTCTATCAATTCAAGCAATAGTGAGCAAGAGAGAGAGTGAGTTAGGCTTCTCCCTCTTAAATGGGTATCACAGCTTCAGATTTTCTTTCCTAACATAGGGAGGACAGCCACTGTTTTATGGTCCAGACGAGGTTCAGCATGAGTTGAAGTGACAAGTCCAACACCAGTGAGGAGAGGAGGGGTCAGCTTCCCAAGCCTCACCACCAACAAAATCCTGTAAAGGCCCCAATGTCAGTTTCTACCATGATGCAGACTATGCAGATGCAGCAACAACAGTCAGAGAATCTCTTTACTCGCATGGTTTAGCTCCAGGAGATGCGGGATGATCGTGACCAGGCCGCAAAAGAGCGCAAGAGAGCAACTTGGGAGGCGAAAGAAGAAAGCGATCGTGAGGCTCTAGAAGCCAAGGACTTCCGAGACCAAGAGGCCTAGGAAGCAAAGATCGAGAGCAAGCTGCCAAAGACCGTGAGGCTCAGGAAGCCAAGGAGATCAAACAGCGCAAGGCCCACGAAGCCAAGGAACTCAAACAAACCAAGGCTCAAGAAGCCAAGGAGCTTAGAGAGCACTCCACTCGGAAGGAGAAGGAAGAATGGGACCGCAAACTTCTCATTTCTCTACTCCCACCACATAGAGATAAAGGAAGGGAGAGAGTCCAGCAGCCCCATCAAAGCTTTTTTTTAATTGGGAAGCTCAATTTTCTTCCGTATGATGGTAAGACTGAACCATTAGTGTTGATTTCGTGGCTCAATCAGTCGAAAGCTATGTTTCAAGGCACAACGACAACAAGAGGTGTATTCTCGCATCGATGCACCTCACAGGCGAGGCAGTCACCTAGTGGCACAAGTGGCAAAAGAACCACTATGATGCAGACAAGGAAACACCTCATCATGGGTCAACGTAGTTTGTCAAAGATATCAGAACACGGTTCCTACCCCCTCAGTACCAGGATAAACTGCAGAGTCAGTTCTTTGAGATGCGCCACAAAGACGGTGAATCATTATGCCAATAAGTTTACTCAGGTGTCCATACAATTGCAACAGGAGGACAGCCAAAAACTGACCAAGTTTCTCCATGGTCTGCATACAGACACCCAGTGGTATGTTCGTAGTTTCAGGCCACGGGATTATAAGCGTGCATACAAGTTTGCTCAGAATTTTAAGGTCATGCGCAAGGATCCAAGCAGATCAATAGTAAGAAGTCCCAAGAGTCCACACCAAGAATGGTGGGACTGGGCAGCAGAAGAAGAGCTGGATGACAAAGGATAGCAATGGCTATGGTGGGTACTTGGATGCAGCGACATGAACAACCTATGCCAAAGAGAACTGATTATTCCATTGTCATATGCACTTCGAGAAGCTTCAAGCAGAAGGAGCCACATCAGGCGGTTCATCCACAGCTTCAACTCCTATGGGGACAATATCAGTGGTCATCGAGGAGCTTGATGATCAGCAAAAGAGGGGGCCGCCTAAGTTTCCCACAATGTTCCAGTTTTATGGACAGATTAGTGAAGGTCCTCATCCTAGCAGATTCACGGAGCTCTAAGGACATCATTTCCACCAAAGAAGCTAAGCATGCTTAGTTGATTCTTACACCGACGGATACTATTGCTTTAAGTGGTGCATTTCCAGGACAGCAAGTGGAGAGCAACATGGAAGTCACCTCAGTCATTCTGAAGATCTCAGGGTGGGTAGACAGTCGGCCACTCAGGGTCACATCTACTCACGCAGCAAATATCATCTTGGGGACACGATGGTGGCACCAGTTTTTAGTTCAACCTGATTATTAGAACCAGGGCTTGGATATCAAAATCCCAGGCTATGGGTCTAAGTTCATTTCTTGGCTTAGAGGTGTTCCACCTCGACCTTTGATTCAGTAGTTTAGAGGGCTCGAGTCAAGACCCCCAGCAGGACGACCAAGATGTTTCCCTCACGACGATTCTCCCTCCGTCCCTATCACCAATATGACCGGAGGAGAATCGCATTGAGCTTCTTCCAGGACACCAAACCGCAGCAAGTATCCACCAGAAGTTAGCGAAAGACCTTGGGATTCAGTTCCATCAGAACAGGATTCATGAGCCAGGTATTCAATTTAAAATTCATGTGTCAAGTATACCATAGTCAATCACCTCCTTCGGCATATTGGGAGGCCTTCTCCATATCCTAGTCCGTGTTTCAGCAGAAGGGGATATCACGGGCATCCTCAGCCCATGGCACATGGACTGCCACATCAACAGACAGCCACGTTAGCACTCCACCCAGGCACAACATCAGTAGGCTGCATCATCAGCGATGTCAGCAGGTGCAAATTCACACAAGCTACCACGCCAGTAGGCTACCACACAGGCAACCACGTCAGCAGGCTGCCACGCAGTCATCAGAGCAGGGCAGGGCATGCATCAGCAGTAGTAGGTGCCATGTCATCTTATAGGCGCCACTTCAACACCACCATGTGGCAGTTCGGGTTCTAGCAGCGCAAACCCCCAGTTGGGCCAGTCAGTGTAGGGCAGGGGGGTGGTCGATGGAATACCAACCCTGGTCGGCCATTTCTAGGGCCCAAGGGGGCTATAAAAGGCAGCCCTTGGCCCTCATTCATGCATCCCATCTTCAGAGCACTTTGGGGCTTCACCACCTCAGCCAGCAGCAGGGGATCAGCCAAGATCAGGGCAGGACAGGAGCAGCAGATCAGCTTCCTCCCCGCCGTCCTCTTCAGGTCATCTTCAAGACCCGGTTCAGCCCGGACAGCAGCAGTTAGGGTTCTGCTTCAGAGCCGTCCCCTGCCTCCAACAGCACTCAGTTCAACAGCAAGGGTTTGGTCCCTCTATATAGTACTTGCATTCCTCTTTTGTAGTGAGGGTTCATCCCCTCCATACAGTATCTAGTCCTTTCAGTTATTTACACTGTATACAGCCCTTTGGCAAGACATTATTTCAGTTATTTTTTTCCTCTTCAGAGGCCCATTATACTCCTCCCTCAGACTCACACTCTCACTCCACAGTTCCACTTGTGTTTTGAGTGCATTATTCTATCAATTCAGGTAGTAGTGAGCAGGAGAGAGTGAGCCAGGCTTCTCCCTATTACCCACATATACACTCTTAGGAGAACACACAGGTGTAAGCCCCACGACTCAAATACACATACTTGAGCATTCTATGGCTCATGTAAATGGATGATGCACTCAAGTTGCTGACTTTAAATATGATGATCACCTGGAAAATTACTAGATGTTGAGCAAGCATGCATATAATGTGGCAAGCCTCAAACATGTCAGACTCAAGTGTGTGTGGAGCTTTGTGGCTCGAATACACAAAATAATTTTGCTTCTACCCCTTTGGTTAAAGGCCAAGATAATAGAAACATGCATATTAGCAGCATCATGGCTAAGATTCACAAAAATATAAAACACCTGGAAGTAAGAGTGCCTTGGCTCACAAGGCTGTATGACCGAAAGAATTTGACTTAACTTCACGGCTTGGTAACAAAGGGTTAGGTGAGCCACAAGTTGAAAACTTGGAAATCTAAATGGATACGAATCATACCAGTGAACACTATGCAAGTGAGCCAATGGTGCAACTAGAGGCAGCTTGATGTGCCTAGTGCAAAAGATGCAATCGATGCCACCACAAGTGATGCAAAGAGAGCATGGTGGCAAGTGGTCGTGCAAAGAGTCATCCTGACTCAAGCAAAATCAATTGGAGGCCTTAGGGCATGTGAAAGATAGAGCTTATGCGAGTGAACTTGGCCATCGTACCCCTAAGGGGCTACACCAAGAATTCCAGGCCCTAGTTTAGGCAATCTATGGCCATTGACGCTGAACTCTACTCATTGGCCATATGTTTGGCATGCAAGCCGGTAACTAAGCCACAAACCACAGGGAGGGCTTCAAGCCCTTAGCCAAGAGAGCCTAAGGCCGTCACACTGCTTGCTAAGGGAGCTAGTTGCTCCGACATCTAGCAACAGCTCTGTGGTTGCAACACACGGAGCAGCATTATGTCTTTAGGCTAGAAGCCCTTTGGCTCTGATACCACCTTGAGAGATTGAGGGATTGCTCTAAGTCTATTCACACTAACATATGCACAACTACATAGCGCAATACAATTCTCAACATCTTAGATCATTAATCATTATTAGTTCACATGTATGGTTCCAACACTATTGATTGAGAATTGCTAAATAGAGGGGCTCAAAACGTTTGCATAGAGTGTAGTTGTAATATGCTCTCACAAACGTAGCTCGTAGTGAGTTCTACAAAAGATGCCCTCACTCAAAAATGTGCATACGTGCATAAGCACATGTTCAATTACTCGCGATGTATTAACACTCGGCACAAGAGGATATGGTTTAGCAAAGACTTGCATCTTTCCACTTGATTTTAGAAACGATTTATCACTAAGTCTACGTTATAGCATGGCTTTATTGAGCCCCTGCCTACTAAAGTGTCTTTTTTCTCATTTCGCAATGAATGAGGCAGTGCCCATGAGCATTCCTGCTTTCTTGTTAAGCATAAAGATTACAAGCCGTGGTTACCTAGCAAGTCCTCTTTTCAGAACATCAGTTCTCCCTCGTATAAATGCTAGACTTTTAGAATCAATAATTGTCACTTCTTTTTGCAGAAATACTATGCATCCTATAGTAACACAATGAATAACAAGAGCATGATGACGAGACACACAGAGGACTAAACACTTACCAACTGAGACTCCGATGTTCGTCTCGGCGACCTGATTTTTACGGAGTTTTCGTTCCAGATGAGCTGCGATCCATATGGTCCCTAGCGGCCCCTTCTTTGCTAGGATGAACTGAGAGTAGAACATGTTCTTTACTGTTACTTGAAACCCTCGCGGGAAGGAATGATAATTGTCGCAATTGCTGCTTTCGTTCTTTGTCGCTTTGAAAGGGAATTTTTCTCAATAAATTGGTGTATGAGTCGAACTTGCAAATTGAGTGAGACTGAAGCGCAATGCCTGAAACGCGACCCAGAGCATGGATCTCTAAAGGCCAAAACAAACAAAATGTCGCGAAGCCCCTTCAGTGTTGCCTGCGGTTTGGAGACGTCCAAATGTGTCCTTTCCTATTCAAAAGCAGAGTGCAACGATTGCAGCTCGCTGATGCTTTGAAAGTGGCAGAGCCTACAGCTGAGATTCGCAATTGCGGCAGTTTCACGGAATCATACTCTTTACCCTTCAATTTGGGCCGCAGACCTTGATTTGAACGATGTTTTGAACCTGAACTCCCCAAGTGCTGGACATTTCTTCTTCGCCAAAACGTCCATTGAGTTGGGTCGAACTATAACGGGGGCCAGAGTCGCGTCATTGAGCTTCCTTCAAAAGTCGTGGTTGTCAGGTTGGGCAGAATGGCACGGAACTCGAAAGAGAGAGAGAGAGAGAGGATTATAGGCGCAAGCAACGAAAAATTCAGTCGAAGGTAAGGGCATCGGAACCCAAGTCGGAATTCGGAGAGAGGGAGCTGGACAGGAGCCGGTGGAGCAAAGAGGGGAGCAAATGCAAGGAATATGTGCAGAGAATGAAAAAGCGGGAGGCAGACGTCAGGGGGGGGGGGGGGGGGGGGGGTCGTTAGAAAAGGCAGGCGATCAACAGGGGGGTAAAGGGGAGGGGGGGGGGTTAACAAAAGGAGCAGATGAAGGCGGAGAGAGAGAGAGAGAGAGAGAGAGAGAGAGAGGAAGAGAATAAAGGCGCAAATTTGGGAGGGAGAAAGGTGAGAATTTGGGCGAAATGGGGGGAGATCGTGGGGAATTGGGAGGAGGGGGGGGCGGATCTGGCAAAATGGGGAGGAAATTGGGTGTCGAAACAGTGAAGGGGAGGAGGGAGATGATGAGGAGCTCTACAAAAAGGAGCTGGAAAGAGAGAGAGAGAGAGTCTAAAGAGATTGCAATGGTGAGCAGGGATGGATCTTTGGGCAGACAGAAAGTGAGAGCAAAACAGAGAGCAAATTGGCTATGGCGAGAGAGAGAGAGCGAGAGACAGAGAGAGAGAGAGAAGACCATACTGTGCTCGACTGTGCAAATTTGGCTATGGCGAAAAGAAGAACGACAGTACCATCGAGAAGAAGCCTTGTTCACGAGAATCGTCGCCCCTTCGGCCTTTCCCTCCCCTTGAAAACGTCCCCTTCCTGCCCTTTTTGCTGAGAATCGTCGTCCCTAGAGCCTTTCCCGTTTGCAGATTACGCTCCGCGTTCACTAGAATGGTCGCCCCTAGAGCCTTTCCCGTTGCTCCAGCCGTCAAGCTCCTCTTTTTTTGCTCAAGCTCCTTTTTTGCTCCTGCCCTGCGAAGCTGCGAACTACAGTCTTTTCTTGCATCATCTCATCAATCACTCATCCTTCCAATTGGCTTCTCCTTCCTTTTGCCCCGATTATGATCTCCTTCAGTCCTTTGTTGTTCCCCTGTTGCTCCGCTCCGCCCCCATCACTGCTCCTCCCAAATTTCAACGCATTCCCATCTAACACCGCTCCCAGCAGCAACACTCCCTTCTCTGGTTCGCTCCCCCCCGCCACCCTTGTTTTCAAAAACAGCTTCCGCTTTTGACTCCGGACAAAATGCGGCTTTCCGTCCAGCCCCAGCACTGCGAGGGGATATAGCAATTGCTTCCCATAATGTCACCGAATTAACGACGAAAAGTGTGTCAACCAATACATCATAAACATGCGGCAATTGTTTATGATAACCAACAAGGCTGACAAACACTTCCAAAGAGCAATTGTTTGTCTAACATGTGCGGTCATTGCTAAAATTGGCCAATTGCCAAAACCTTCTATGTATTGCCTAAAGCTTCTATGTATTTCTATGGAGAGAAGGGGACTTCCTAGCACGTCCCCATCACCTTGCTTGCATGGGTTGTATTTTGCATTAAAAACTATACTTATTCAATCTTATGTTCCACCACCATTGCTTCAATCTATTGCTTGCTTTGATTTACTTGTTACAATGCCTTCTTTATTTGACGCTCCTCCTAACTAACTACTTTGTGCTTACCTTCAAACTATAGTGACAAACGAGCTGCTAGTGACAGTCCTGAAGCTCTGATAGTTCACATCTCACTTAGCAATCGATCCATGCAAAACAACCTTAACATACCAATTTGTTGGGGGGCTTTTTTTTTAAACAAAATCAAGCCGGATATATTATTGCCGTATGCATTTAAAACTACCACTGTATTGTATTTGGGTTTCATTTTATTCATAGGGTTCATCAGAGTAGCATTCATCACAAGACAATGAGAGGAGAGGACCTAATGTACTCATAATGCATGTTTAACCAATATGCAAGCCAATCCTTTGGCATAGTGGTATCTAGTTCACTTGTAAAGAGTGTGAATGAGTGAATTGTCATACTCTCACATACTGCAATCTTGGAGGCTTGAAGATGTTAACAAAGGACATTACCTCACACTCACTTTCGACTTTTCCATATTGTGTCACTCTCTCTTCCTCCAATGACATGCTGACACTTAGGCCTTTTTGTAGGCTTCCACCTCTCTCTCTCTCTCTCTCTCTCTCTCTCTCTCTCTCACACACACACACACGCACACACTTATCGACTTAGTTGTCTATACCTCCTTATCATTGTACCTCATCCCCCTCATATCCACCCACCTTCTCGACCAACAACGTCATCCCCTTCATAGGATGCATGTTACCCATCTATTACATCATATGCTTCACCCATCTTTGAATCCCTTGGATACTCCAACTATCACATAATATTTCACTTTATGTGCTCAAACTACAAGAGTGCACAAGTGCACCTAGGCATTGCCTCCTAATATAATGGTAAGCGGCACTTTTAGATGCAAAGAGGCAGCAAACAATGTTGTAGTGCGTTGGGCTATTAAAAGGCAATTTTAGCCTCAAGGTAAAAGCTTGGTAGAATCATCTCTATAGAAAGCAGCCCTACTCAATTGACTTTTTTATAAAATTACACATGGAAATTCATAAATCTTAAGCTTTATAGACTGGTCTCCATAAAGAGCAACCCAACTCAAAAAAAATTGTAAAAACTTACATGTGGAATTGCACTATAGCACTACCTCTAAGGAGGCAATCGTAACAAATAACCTTCAATTTGAAATTCTTAGACTAGGTATGGAATTGTATAAATGCTTATTTAAGATAGAAAACAAAATCATATAAGAGCTTTTAATCTTGAGTCTAATTTCACGTTGAAGGCAAGCTTGTGCACAACATTAAATGTAAAAACCAAGGCGGCTAGTTCCACTATATTGGGTGCTTCTGTCATGCCTTATTGACATAAGGTAATCATCAATTGACTTGAGGGAACAAAACCTTGCATGCTCTAAGGAAAAAGTGTGGGCATCATTTATAACTACGATTACGTTGACAAGGACCTCGGATAATTTGGTTACATAGAACAATGTCGAAGTAGCACAGCAAAATTATAGGTTTTTTCTAAGCTTCAATGCTTAGATGTGATGAGAGCAAAGTAATCATCAATTGACGTGATGGAACAAAACCTTGCATGCTATGAGGCCAAAACATGGACATTCATTTATACCTACTATTACTTTGACAACGACCTTGGATAATTTGGCTACAGGGAACAAAGTCAAAGTAGTACAATGAAATTCTATATTTTTTCTAAGTTAGATGTGATGAGAAAGGATTGTCCACTCAAACCTCATCATGATTGTCAATGACATTGATATGCAATAGTCCCTCTCTCTCTCTCTCTCGCTCGCTCTCATGTGCATACGTGTGTATGTGTGAATGTGTGTGTGTGTGGACATCCATGTGTCTATGTGTGTGGGCGCACGAGGGTGTGTGTGTGTGTGTGTGTGTGAGTCTTCTTGTAATATAAAGTTACATGGATTTCACTAAAGAGAGAGAGAGAGAGAGAGAGAGAGAGAGAGAGAGAGAGAAAGAGAGTTTTCAAGTCCTACAAAATCACTCAATGAGATGCAAGCAAACATGTAAAATGATATAATGCCTAAAATAGCTTGGTAATGTTCACTATTACTAAGGAAAACAAAGGTAATGTATTACTATTTGTTAAAAGAACTATCATTAAATATTTTAACTTTAAAAATTAGAACAAATTTTAGAAAGGTAGCAGCGACAAATATAGAAAGATAGTTGGAACAACTCCAACTATACCCCAAAGTTAGGATCTCATACCATAATAATGCCTATACTAAGATATGCAAGGAACAGTGAGTAATGATGGCCATTAGATCATAGTGATGGTACACAGTATGTCGCCACGATGATGAAAAAAACCGCATTCATATTAGTTAAGGAAAGGTGGGTGGCGAATTAAGGTAAAGTTGATGGCGAATTAACAAATTCGAGGCGTTTTGAGAGAGTTCGAGGAGGTCGGTTTCCAAAAGGTTCCCTCCACCGCCCTCAGTGAATATATGAGGGGGAGGGGGGGGAGACTTGAGGGAGAGAGAGAGACACACACACACACACACACACACAAACACACACACACACACACACACACACACACACACACACACAGACACACAGGGGGGGGGAGAGAGAGATGGCCGAGTGGAGGGGAGAGAGGAAGCACTTAGGCAGAGAGCGTGAGCAAGGAGAGGCATCGCGAAGGGGAGAGGTAGCAGAATACTTTTTTTTTTAATGCAACGAGTCTCTTGAAAGTTTATATTTACAAGAGCACACAAGTAAGAATATTCTTAAAGGATTTAGATAATGTAAACCCATACCTATTTATTATTTTATGAGGGCTAGCCATCATATTTGCAAGTTGACAATGAGTTAGAGAGAAACCTCATACTCAAAGGGGGAAAACAACATAATAATATAGCATTGTACTTATATTGACATATTGCAAAAGATAATTTTGTTTTAAAGTATATGTGATAATGAAGAATGTCCTTTTGATAATACAAATATGAAAATATTTTTTGGGAGAGAGATTAGCAATATTACAGTGAGAGGCCTAGTGGTCTTCTATGTATGTGGATGCAAGATGAATTTTGTGAATACCTAAGTAGGTCTCAAGGAGTTAAAAAGAAAAACCACAATCATTAATCAATTCTTTTATAACATGATCCAAGCACCAACAAAAGACCACATGCTGAAGCCACATGAGAGTAACTAAAGACTCTTTAATGACTCATGAAAAAAAAAGAGACTCTTTATCAATTCATGAACGTTGAAATATTGGGTACATTGTCAAGATCTCTCTTGGGAACTACCCAAGTGCAAGCATTTCTAAGGGACTCCTTGAAGATCCCAGCATATTAGTTATAGACCTACTTCATACAAATGTAACGTGTACTTCTTTGATGTTGAATCAGGAGAACCAAATTATCTAGGTCTATAAGGACCTCACATTACAAATATTACTGTACTTCAAATGTCAACTTACATACATTCAATGAAATTTTTGAATCCTAAAGTGCATGAAAAGACAAGAATACTTTGGTGGAGTTCCTTCTAGTGACTAATAATAGCAAAAATACACATTCTTGCTTTGCATAATGCTTGTTGTGCATGTATCTATCAAAAAATCTACATCAAGCTTAACTTGGTACCCCAAATCATCCGATTGCATTCTTACCTTTAGTGATTCTACCAAATCTCAAATTGAATTCTTCATGATGTCTCCATAATCATCTTGTATAGTATCCATGACAAGGATAGTACCTGTTGACAAGACAAGAATAGCCAAGTACCCCTAACAAGAAAAGTACCCATGACAAGACAAGAATAGTCAAGTAGAGCTCCTTCTTGTGACAATAACTAAGATGCACCTCCTTGTTTGCATAGGTCTTTGCATAGATCTTGATTAATATGTCTTTTTCAAACCATCCATATCAAGCTTAAACTTGTACCATCTATGTTACGCTTAAACTTATGTACCATCTATATTAAGCTTAAATTTGTATGCCCAATTGCATCCTTACCTTTGATGGTTTTACTAGATCCCAAGTTCATGGCACATTCTCGTTCATCTTCCATAGCATTAACCCAAATGTTTTAAGTTTTTTTCCTTGTATACCAAAACCGTATGCTTCATTCTTTGAATCTTGGCACCTTTTTCTATGACTTTGTTTGGATTGTAAAGCTCCCATATTGTGTGACCAAATTTGTTGAAGACTATCTCCACGTCTCTTTTAATCATCTAACCAACTGACAAGGGGTTTTGTGTCATAGTTGGAACAAACAAAAGCATATTCTATCCCTTATGTATGACCTTAAAAACTATGTAGAGGAATGTTGGTAGCTTTTATTATCTTTATGGTGTATTATCACCCATAACTACATTCTCCGTTGCATTTATGTTTGGATGCAATTTTTAAAACCATTCTTCCCTACGTTATTTGCTCGGAATCGAACCACTAAATAGGGTGGAAGCATGAATAAGTGTCACAAAAAGCATTGTCTAGGACATGTTGGCTGAAGCACTTGTGTAGCATCCTTTAGTTGAAAGATGTAGACGCTTTCTTAATGTTTAAACACCCACATTCCCACATCTTTTTGTAATTGCCTTTTGAAATGCCCTGGTTAATCATTCTGGCACTGGTGGCCTCCCTGAGCCTCATCCTTGAGCATTGACTTGCAACTCCTTTCCATCCAAGAAATAGTAGTTATGGATTTCCTAAGGTCCATGTTGTAGGAGCAACCCCTCTACCTCCTCCTTCTCCATCGCAAGAAATAGTGGCATTCTTCACCCTCTTCGTCTGAGCTCTCATACCTCCTCTATCACAAGAAACAACACTCACCTCCTCTTTCTCCGTCTGACCTCTCTTAACTCCTCCTTTGTCATAAGAAAGAGCTGAAGTCTTCATCGTTTGAGATCCTCTCTCTTTCTCTCATTCCTTCTCTCTCTCTCTCTCTCAGATTCCATGGATGGAGTACAAGACCTGGGTATTTAGATTGTTACATGTCTACTCAATGAGGCCGGGACTGCGAGGTAAGATAAGGGAATTCAAGAATATAGAATGCAAGGTGGAGAGATGCAAGAATACAATGACATTGTTGACTCCCCCTTGCATTTCAAATGGTTCGAAAGGAAAGTTATAAGGGAGTGGGAGAGAGAGAGCAAACAAAATAGAGGAATAATTAAATTAAATTGAAGACGGAGGAAGCATTATCAAAGGGAATTAGGAAGTCCAAGAGTGTGCAAATGCTTACACTTAGCTTGGATATAGACCTGTCTTGTTTTAGCAAGAAGACAAGTTCTAAGATTATGCAACAAGTGCTTCACAACCGACACATTTCAAGGTATGTTAGAAGAAATATGCAGAGAAAAAACTTGTCATGGTTCTCAAAGAGTTGGTGCAATTGATCAAGAATCAAAAATTTGAATATGAACTATTTGTGAAGAGAAGCTTATTAAGTTATTTGGTAAGTGCATTGCCCACAAGTAATGAAGTTCCATAACACAAGCTTCTAGATTATTGGATATATACATCCTACAAATCTATTTAAAGCCCAAAATATATTGTTTTATGATATTGATAACACTAAAGTGCTCTTTTGATCTATGAAATGACACCACATTAGCTGAAAACAAAGAAGAAAACATTAAGCTCATACAGGGTCACTTTCAATCTTTGATTTCCTCTACTGTGATACCAGATGAGGATGTGTAGAGGGTTAGAGAGCTCTTCCAAGTTGTGAGAGAGAATACTATGCAGAGATTTGGCATGGTCTTTCTAGAGAGATCTCTCTCTCTTGAAGAACTTAAAGAGGTTGTCTTTGTCATGGCAGATGGGAAAAGCCTGGGTGAGGATGGATTGCCAATCGACTTTTACAAGACATTCTGGGAGGTGATTGGGCCTTATCTTCTTCTCCTTTGGCAAGAAATTTTCAGGGAAGGAGCATTGCATAGCCATGTTAATGGAGGAGTTATCAAGATCATCCCCAAAGAAGGGCCTAAGGATGAACTTAGAAATTGGAGACCCCTGACTATGCTGAACTGTAGTTACAAAATCTTTGCCAAAGCTTTAGCTTGCAAAATTCAAAAGAAGATGAATGAATGGATCTCAAAGGAATATAAAGGATTTATTAATGGCAGACACCTCATAGAGGCCATTATCAATATATGGGAGGGGTGTGAATATGCCAAAGAGACTAGATAGGACATATGTTTTCTCAAGATAGATTTTGACAAGGCATATGATAGGCTTGAATGGGACTTCCTCATTTAGTCTTTAGAAGATATGGGCCTGGGGTCTCTTTTTTTCTCTTATGTGAAGGTCCTTCTAACCAATGAATCAACCAAAATTTGTGTGATGGTGAAATGAGTTAGCCTTTCCCCTTAAAGAGGTCAATGAGACATGGTTCTTCTTTGGCTCCCTTGCTATTTGCAATTGCAGCAAATGCTTGAGGGTGGTTGCTTCAATACAAAGCTAAGGAAGGTGGACTTAGAGGCATAGAATCGGCCTCTGATAAGCAATTATTATGCCAACAGTTTGTAAATGATACCACCCTCACACCTAGAAATACAACATAGAACATGGAATGCACTATGGAATGTCTTGACATTTTTGCACGGCCTCTCGATCTAGGATTAAGATTGGTTATACCAATGTCAATGGGGGTGAATAGCAAATCCTTAAGGGGCTTGGATGGGGGTTAGGAGTGAATGATAAGCCCTAGTTGCTAGAAAGCTATCTGCAACTTGGGTAGTCCTTCTTCTAACATTGAGGATGTCTTCAGAACTGTAGGGATAAATGGAAGGAAAGATTTAGAAAGCTATGGAATATTAAGATACCTGAGAAAATGTCTTGTTTAGCTTGGGTCATTACCCACAAGGCAGTGTGGACCAATTCAAGAGGATTTAACATCAGGAGAGGAGCTGGAAGATTCAAGATGTGCTGGATCTCAGCTAAAGACATTTTCCACCTCTTCTGTGCCCTCCCTCATGCAAGAAAAGTCTAGAAATGCATTCAGATGGCAATAGGGGAACCAATAAATTGGAATCTATTCTGCTAGGGAATGCCTTCAGGACTAAATAGGAGAATTGGAGAGGATATGCATTGTGGTTCATTTGGATTTCTAGAAATAATTTTCAATTCAATGATGTTGTTATGAATACTGATGTTATCTTCATGTCTTGGTGGGATAGGGAAAAAGAAGACTTGATTTCCAGATAGATGCTTACAGCAAGGAACGTAGGGTTTGCTCATTGGCTCACGCCTTCTATGCATCCTCTAGTGCTAATTGTAGCTGAGCAACTTCAACTTCCATGGTGACCTTGGAAGCTTATAGTCTGGAGTCGGTAGCATAGCTTCTCTACCTCACACTAGAGATTGTTGTAATCCCACTTTAACTCGGCGTGGGTGTGCTAAAGCTCACTATGTGTGTGTACAAACTCATCAAAAATAGTCTTTCTACTCTCTAGCTGCTCCTATAAGCTATACCGTTTTGCACTAAGGGTGCTCTACTATCTATGTGTACAAACTCATCGAAAATAGTCTTTCTACTCTCTAGCTGTTCCTATAAGCTATACCGTTTTGCACTAAGGGTGCTCTACTATTGCCTTCATGCGGCTGTGTTCTCCTCAAACATTCTCATCAATTGCTTTTGGTACTGCACCTAAAGGAACAAGGTGTGGTCAAGTATCTGGGGAGGGAGCCAATGATTTTTCATGGAATCTAAGACATGGGCTATCGTGAGCACATTTTCCCTTAGGCAATGCCACTGGGTTTCATTGGCATACTTGTCCCTATGATCATCTCTGAGCAACACGGGGTCAAGAGGGAACAACTCAAGTGGAGGCAGAGTTTGAAGAACATTGGGAGGTGTAGTTACTGCAATCAAGCTGGTGGTGACTTCATCCAATTTCAACTCTGGTTGTGAGTCCGCTCCTTGTTTCTATTGTTGAGGCTCAACAATGGGTTCCTGCACCTATTGCTTTGAAATTGACTTATTTGCCTCTTATCCACTTGTGGCTATGAGTCAAACTCTACATTGGGTTATGACTTAGAAATCTTAGCTCAACAAGAGAAGCCTTCGTCCTCATTGTTGCCACTTTGGGCCTTCCCTTGCACTTGCTCACTGCTCCCCTCAGATACCTACTCACTGTCTTTGGATTTTTTGCAGATGTCTCCTTCCTGAGCATTGTTAGTGCTAGATGGCCATGCTCCACCACCAGATGTGAGAACAGTGTTTGGCCCTGGTGCTAGTAGCGAAGTGAGCCGATGGTGTAGCATGGACAAGTGTGGCGAGCCCTGGCCCCTTCTAATAGCCTTAAGCTATGTTTCAAAAGTCTTGTCAAAGGTAGATAGCCAGTCCACCTCTTGGTCATCCTCTAAGGCTGCAATGATCCTCACAATGTATTGTCGGGGCACATAACCAACACTTTTTTTAAAACCAATAAATTCCGACAAAAATTAGTAGACTATTGGGAGACCTTCAGCTGGGGCCTTCTTTTTTTTTGGGGGGGGGGCTTATTGATTAGGTACCCTTGGGAGGAGGAGTAGATGTCTACCTTAGAATACTCATTGCAGCATTCGTTTGCTATAACTGTAGACTTGATGTTGCCAGAGTCAGCAACCCGAAGACTTTTCCCAATAAAGCTATGGATAACCAAACGTGCACATCCTAAATCATGACAGTGTGATCTTCTTCATCATAGGAATCTAGTATCTCCTTTGCAAGGGCCTTGTTTCAAACTTCTACCCATGGGAGCTTATCGAAGTTCAATAATTGACTACACTTTAGGATCCCCTCGATGACATCATTCAAAAATTCTATGATGCGATGAGATGGCACAACCCGTGAAGGCACCTGACGCTTCTTTCGATGAATAGTTCGGGCTTTGCATTCCTCTTTGATCACCATAACAGTGTGGATTGCAATAGATGGGAGTAGATAAAGAAAACCTAAGAAGAAGACAAAGGCAAACACGAAAGTGATGCAAGTGGCAAGAGAGTAGGAAGCGAATGCAAATGTAAGTGACAAAGATGATGAATAACCAAAGTTGAGTGTAGACAATGAACTAGTAAAGATGGACGTTTTGTCACTTGAGTGGTGCATGATTCATAATAGATCCCCTTCTTGGGTATGATCAACCAAAATTAATGCCTTCGTCAACATAAGTCAGGGGGAACTCCTCGAAGATCAGTATAATTCCAAGGAAAAACACCTTTGACAATTTAAAGTTGCTCGGAAGAAAGATTGGCACTTACTACCATTGTTGTAGGCTTGTCTTCCATGTCAAGGTTGAGTTCTTGCATTGGTTCTAGAACTAACTGTTTAGTTGCAAGGCATGTGATAGTGATTGGTGCCTCTACCAGTTCCCTCTCTCCTTCGATATCTTTAGTGAAGTTACTCAGAAATATATTTTTATGTTTTGCAATTTACTCGGTCTTCAGTTTCTTTCTGCATAATATTAGTAGGCACATGGAAAATATCAATTTCATCCATAGGAAGGATCTACAGTTCCATAGGCGGTGTGACTACACATCTTGGGGAAATGGGTTGGCAATTTCCAAATCTTTATGCAGATAATTGCTTGGTACCTTCTAAGGGTTAGCGGGAATGCACACATCTTTACTATAAGTTTTGATGATCATTTCTTTTGATATCCAACTGTGTAGTACCTTTGCACTCTTAAGCCAAGGCCGTCACAACGAAATAGGATATGCATTTTGCTCTATGCCAACAACAATAAAAATAATTGAGTAATAAATTCCTCCTACAAAAATAATGACATCCTAGAGCATACCTTTGGGATCAATTGGTCGTAGATCTATCATCCTCACTCGGAAAGGAGACGGCTTGAATGCCTTAAACTTCAGCCACTTTGCATTATCTTAAAAAATAATGTAAATTCCTGAACCACCATCTACGATCACACTTGGTATGGTCTAATTCTTGACTTTAATAGTATTAACTGATACTTTTCATCTACCACACGTGTGTCAATGACAAAAATAGTAACCAAAGAATCGACCTCCTTCGGTTTCTCTTTAGATTCCTTGATTTGCTGGGCAAAGAATTCACGGCAATACATCGCTATCCGCATTAGTTCATCAAATGTAAGCCTGATTTTCATACTCTTGAATATTTACCATGCTCGAGCTAGATTTGCACTAGAATTTGATGAAGTGCTCATCGGTTCCTGTTCCATGCTTTGTTCTTAAGATTGGTATATTTTTGTGCTTCAATTATATGGTTGAAACTGATTGGATAGCATTTCAATTTCCAGTGCCTTGTCCTTCAATTCCCTGGCAATTTTAGTAGCTACTTGCTTTTGTGCCTTGTCATTAACATCCTTGTCTCTTACACCACTATTTGTAGAGGTTGAAGCTGGACTCTTTGACTTGGTGAGCACTTGGGCTTGCATTGTGTTTGGTAGCTCAGCTATGATTGCTTGGCACTTTGGATCCACTTCCTTTCATTCCATATGAGTTTTAAGGAACTTCAGGTGATGTTAAGCCCAAATTGGGCAGTCAGAACAAAGATGATTCTCTCCACAACAAAAGCATTGGAACTTTGAAGGATTTGTATTCTTCTCCTTACTATTTTTAACTTTGTCCTTATTTTGTTCAGGACGCAATGGTTTGCCACTTGTAGGCGAAGTATCAATTGTTACCTGCTTGGCAATTCTTGCCATTGCACCAACAATCGGAGTCATCATGCCCAAACTTGATACTTGGTTTTGCAATCTCCTTCTATGTGTCCCCATTCATAGAACACTTACTGCACCATTTCTCAATACTAACTGGCTTCTCTCGAATGCCCAATTCCTTCAGTGCCTTTTTTAGCTCTACTGACTTGAGCTTATCTTTCTTTTCTTGTGTTGCTTTGGTGTCACTGTCTGCATCTTTCTTTTTCATCTTGTCCTTAAGGCCTTCACTGTTTTCTAGAGTGATAGCTCGCAGTCAAGTGCAATTCCCCATATGTCTTGGTCGGATTTACTATTTTCAACTTACACAGGTCCACCTGAGTGCATTCTATAATCAACCAGGATCTCATGGACTTGTCATCTAGCATAATAGTCAACTTCTTGATAAGAGCTCGCATCCAAAGCATAAAGTCGTGGATAGACACTCTTATTTTGTTTCAGTTCACTTAGCTTGGTGCAAACATCTTCCTCATTTATTTCCTATTTGACTGACATAGGAATCCTTTTAAATATAGCATATGAGTCAGGGAAATACCTAATTGGAAATTGGTTGAGCCATCTCTATGCATTTTTTATCAAAGTACATGGGAAATAGTGCATGTATTCTTCATTTTTGTGGCACCATTTATATGACACACCCATAGGAAAATTGGAAGATGGATATATGAGTAGTACCTTTGAGATTCTGGAGTTTTATCTTAATATTTGATAGGGCCTTAGATTTCCCCATTCGCTCCCTTGAATCTTCCACTCGGTCAGCTCCATAAACCAAGTACGCATGATGTCCACTCGAAAGAATAGGGTCGCTAGACCCTCTGTCATACCCACCTTCATGTGTATGAGGTCATTGATGAGACTGATTCTAAGTTGATCCATAGGAGAAGCTGTAGGCCTTATGTTTGCTGAAGGTTGATTGAGTATTACACATCCTAATTGTACATGCCTTCTATCCATAGGAAGAGGAAGTCAAGAAAATTACCTTAGTTGCACTATGTTCACCCCTTTAAGTGCTCAATGGCATCTATCTTTATTAGAAGCATGCCTTTCTTCAATAGTGTTGATTCTTTGACCGTCTGCCATGGGGTCTTCTTCGATGATGCCTCTCTCGATGATGTCCTTTCCAATGAAACAATCGAGTATCGTAGAAGCCTTTCTCTTCTTTCATTGTCGTAATCCTCATGCTCATGTTGAGGATCAACAGAGGAAAATGGCTAACCCATTCTAGGTTAAAACTCTCTGTAGATGAGTACTCAGACTCCATTTGCCATGATGGACCCTCGCCTATGTTGGTCTTCTGGAATGCCTCGGCCAATTACTAGTAGTTCGTCTTTCTGGCACTACATAATAATCAACTTCCACCCATGGGGTTGTGATGCTGTGTCTCTCTCCTCGTATCTGTGCTCCTATTGGACACTCGATTCTTTTGACTATCTCCTTCGAGAACTCAATTTTGTCTCTAAGACTGCATTGGCTCTCATCGTTGGATGTAGCCAATTTCTTTGACTCAAGAACTCTTCGTCCCTGGCCACGTATCTTTGTCTTCTTTTTGAGTGTGTATCAGACATTGGCTAAGTCATGAATTAGCCGATTGATGGTGAGAGTGCTTTTTGTAGTCCACACTCCAATCTTCAAGCACAACAACTAGACTTTGCCACTCATCTAGGTTGCTTGGAGGCATTTTTTATAGTAGCTCACGACACCCAGCAATTGCTTCAACTCGTTGTCGGGATTAGTAGGAACCTCTCTCAATGACTTGCACTCAATCCTAGGCTTGCTATACCCAATCCACTCAATTCCCCTAACTAACAGCATGTTAACTTGCAAATTCAATTCCCAAGCATGATCGCCAAATGTTGACACTATGGTTTGCTCACACCCAAAGGGTTAACTTATGGATACTCGGTGTTCAGTGCGTAAGTGCAAAACTCCTATAATGCTTGGATGAAGATGCTCTCTATTGCAATCCTTGAACTGCCCACATGAGTGCTCGGGTGTGATGAAAGCACTCACGTTTTTCAAAACAAATGCAAACTCATTTGCAAAAGAAAACTTTATGTCAACTGCTCCCACTATGTCACATGCATAGTTATTTCCAAGATGCACACAGCCTATTTTTCCATTGTTATAAGTGGAGAACCAATTCCCTATGGGGAGTAACACACCAGAATCCAAAATCCAATCTTGGGAATATGCATCATCTGAAGTGGTAAGCAACGTTGCAGGTAGACTAGACATGAAGAGTGTGATATTGTCACTATCATCAGAAACTGCATTGATCTCCTCGACCTTCACTTTTTCTTTTTCCTCCCTTGGACTCTCTTCCTTCTTATTTGCACCCTAATTTGCATTCTTATTATTATTATTTTTCTCTCTTTTCAGCTTGTAGTAATCCTTTTTCATGTGGCCCTTCTTACCACAATGGTAACACTCAATGTTCCATGTCTTAGATTTGCTATGAGACTTCCCTCTTTCTTGGGACTTCCCCCTGAATTGTGATTTTTTCCTTTGCACATTTAAGGCTGCATCCTGCTTGTTGCCATCCATAGTCTTCCGTCTAATCTCCTTGGCCAACAAGCAACCCACAGCATCATAAAACTTTACTACTCCAGTGCAGAGTTACTGATGACCGTTGTATGAAAGGTATCCCATGAGGATGTTAATGAACACAAGAGGAATATTGCCTTAGTCTCTGCATCAAAATTCATCTTCTGAGCCTGAAGCTAGTGTGAAGAGAGTGGGAGAGAAATAAGGAGTCTCACTTGCAGCTTTCTCACATACACAATGGGGGAATATACACAAAGGTGGAGGTCAAAACAGTTTTCCTCTTCTTAGTTGTGAAAGCCAAAAGAACTCTCTCTAAGTACAAAAGGAATAGATGAACCCTATATGTGGGTCTCAAACCAAACTCAGCTAACCTAGGTGGCATACTAGCTGAGCCACTAACTAGAGTACATAAAGATAGCTGTCATCTAGCTATTATTCATGGGCAGTGTACCAACCGCATCTGTAGCTAACAAGTCGGTGACATAAATGCACAATGATCACCCTAGCATATCACGAGTGGAGCTAGATATCTCAACACCCCCCTCGAGCTCAATCCCAATTCCTACACACCAAGCAGGTCTCTGAACTTGCGTAGCTTCTCTACACCCAATGCCTTTGTGAATATGTCAGCTACCTGATCCTCTGTGCTGACATAAACTAGATCAATAAAACCTACTAGAACCTTCTCCTGCACATAGTGATAATGCACCTCAATGTGCTTTGTTCTAGCATGATAGACTAGGTTATTTGCTAAGTGTATACTGCTCATGTTGTCACAATAAATGACAACTGGCCCATCTGTAGACCGATGCATATCATAAAGTAGCTTATGCAACCAAGCTACCTCACATGCAGCCATTGCTGCACCCCTATACTCAGCCTCTATGCTCGACAAGGCAACTGTAGGCTATTTCTTACTGCTCTAAGTGACTGCAACACTCCCAAAAGAGAACACATATCCACTAGTAGATCATCTATCAGAATTATTACCAGCCCAATCAGCATCAGTGTATCCATGCAACTGTATCCGAACCCCAGTCTCATAAAATAGTCCATAATGCAATGTGGACTTCACATACCTCAGTATGCGTCTAGCCGCATCCAAATGTAGTTTCCTTGGAGCCTGCATAAATTGACTTACCAACCCAACAACATAGCTCAAATTCGGCCTGGTAATAGTCATATAAATCAAACTTCCTGCTATGCGTCTGTACATAGTAGGGTCTTCCAGAAGCTCACCTGCATTTGCGCTCAACTTCACATTCTACTCCAAAGGAACTGAAATAGGCTTACAGCCTGTCATCCCATATTTGGATAGCATGTCCAATCGATACTGCCTCTGCAAGAGCCATATCCCACTTGTGGATCTAATCACCTCAATGCCCAAGAAGTAACGCAGCTCTCCCAAATCCTTCATCTCTCACTTCTACTTCAATAACATTTTCATATGAAGGATATCTTCATCACTATCACCTGTGATGATCAAATCATCAACATAAATGACAAGCAGCATAATGCCTTTCTCTGTTTTTCTCACATAAAGTGAGAAATCTGCCTTGGAAATTTGAAAGCCAATAGTGACAAGATACTATCCTATCTTGTCAGACCATGCTCTGGGTACTTGCTTCAAGCCATACAAGGCTTTCTTTAACCTGCAAACAAACTCAGGATGAACAGCATGCACATAACCTGGTGGCTACTCCATATAGACCTCTTCTTGCAAATCACCATGCAAGAAGGCATTCTTCACATCCATTTGATGTAAAGACCATCTCTTTTATGCAACCATAGCAATGACAGCTCTTACGGTTGCCATCCTTGCAACCAGACTGAATGTTTCTTCATAATCAATGCCATATGTCTGTGCATACCCCTTGACAACTAATCTTGCCTTGTATCTGTTCACAGAACCATCTGCATTGTGCTTCACCTTATAAACCCACTTGCAGCCAATTGCATTCTTGTCTTTAGGCAAAGGCACCAATTCCCATGTAGCATTTGCTTCCAAGGCATCCATTTCTTCATCCATGGCTTTCTCCCATTTTTCTTTTCCCATGGCTTGCTCAAAAGAAGTGGGTTCTGGTTCATGTATCACTTTGACCATATAGGCATAGTGAATGGTTATAAATCCATCATATTTCAGCCTATCCACAGGATACTTAACTCTGGTAGACCTATGCAAAAAAGGCTCACTACTAGGTGCTCTCAAAACATCCCTTGTCTTCCTTACTCCAGGTGTAACAACAGAAGGAATACCCAACTCATCATCAAGGCTCTGTTCTGAGCCACTGGATTCACCATCCACATAAGAGTGACATGCATTCACATCAAACATAGGTTGATCTACTTTCTCTTTTCCTTTTTGTGATACTTGCATACCACTATCTGCATTGCTTTGAGGAGGTCCTCCTGGTCTCAATCTACTGGTCCATGGTGAAGTACGTGAACCACTGCTAGAGGACACTACAGGTCCACTAATATTTTGTGATTGCTGCTGTGAATTCTGTGTAGCATTACCATTTTGTGCATCTACATCCTCAATCACATTTACTAGTTTATACCAGCTGCTCATCTCATAAAAAACAACATCTCTGCTTACTGTAAACTTACGAGTAGAAGGGTTATAGCATCTATACCCTTTCTGTTGCAGAGAATAACCAATAAAGATGTACTTCTCAGCTTTTGGATCCAACTTGGATCTCAACTCATCTGGCACATGAACATAGGCAATGCAACCAAAAACTTTCAAATGAGAAATATCTGGTTTCCTACCAGTATACCTCTCCTCTGGCGTCATGCCATGTATTATTGCAGTGGGAGCCTTGTTCATTATGTAGACTGCTGTAGCAACTGCTTCAGCCCAATAATAATATGGCAAGCCTTTTTCATTGAGCATGGCATGAGATACCTCTCCAATATGCCTGTTTTTCCTTTCTACAAGTCCATTTTGCTGTGGGGTATGACTGCATGAATATTGTTGCTTTATGCCATGCTCCTACAGGGACCTTGCAAACTTATTTGAGAGGTACTCTCCCCCTCAATCTGACCTTAGGCATTTTATTTGCAAGCCTATTTCTTTCTCAACCATAGCTTTAAAAGCTTTGAAATGCCCAAACACTTCACTTTTCTTTTTCATAAAATACACCCAAACTTTTCTGTTGTAGTCATCACTAAAAGTGACAAAATAATGACAGCCTCCAATAGATGCAGCTTTAGTAGTCCACACATCGGAGTGGATTAATTCCAATGGCCTCTTACTCTCTTGAACATGTCTAGGAAATGGTTTCCTTGCCTGTTTTCCAAATTGATAGGCTTCACATAACTTATGCATTTTTACATCCTTGAACTTAGGAAATCTTGCAACAATATTTTGGGCCTGCATTAATTTAAGTTGCTGTACATTAACATGACCAATGTGTTTATGCCAGATATCAATATATGGAACTACACTGGTCCCATGTGCAAACATTACTGCACTCAATTCAGGCATGTCTGCATCCAACGTAAACATCCTGCCCTTCTTCTTCCCTTTTGCTATCAAGCAATCTTTATTTTTCATATCCTCAACAAAGCATCCATGAGGATTAAATCTGACCTACAAGCCCTCCTCAACCATTTGACTAATAGAAACTAGGTTCTTGGTGATATTCGGGACATGAAATACATCAGACAAGTATTTCTTTTTCCCATCCTGCATAGACAAAGGAATTTTAACAATTTGCACAATAGGATGTGCAGTATCATCACTAGTCTCCACAAATCCTAGTCTTTCCATTTTCCTTGCATCTTGCATCCATTCTGCATGACGTCATGTGGTTTGACGCACCTGAGTCAACATACCACACATCATTGCTTTCTTCTACACTTGTCATAGAATTGGTCATGTGCTACACCATAAACAAATGCTCATTTCTGTCATCACCCTGTCTACTAGAGGATGCATAATTGCCTTGCTGCAACATTCCAGTCATGATGTCATTTTGCTCTTTATAGCAGTCTTTAACCATATGACCCATTTTACCAAAATAATAGCATTCAACATTGTTGTTTGCATTTTGGCCTCTCTGCCATCCACCACGATCTCTTTGGCTCCCCCTACCTCTAAAGTTACCATGTCCTCCTCCATAGGATTGGTTTTCTTGAGTTTGCTGCATATTCTGATTTCTGCCATAGCCTCCAGATCGTCGGCCTGCTCTACCTCTACCTCTACCTTTGCCTCTACCTCTTCCAACATTTGAGTAGAAGACAGTTTCTTTTGAAGTTCCTCCTGAAGAAGATGCACCACCATTTCTCTGCTCTTCAGAAATTAGAAGAGCAATCAACTCCTCAAAATCGACAATGTCTACCTTGAAAAACCCCTCACTTTGGAGGAGCTTAACGAAGTAGTCAAAGTAATGGAAAATGGAAAAACACCAGGTGAAGATGGAATTCCAATAGAATTCTATAAGAAGTTCTAGGAAATCATTGGACCATACCTTCTACTTCTTTGGCAAGAGAGTGTCAGGAATGAGGCCCTTCCACCTCATGTTAATGGTGGTGTCATTAAGCTAATTCTTAAAGATGGAGTTAAAGAGGAGCTCAAAAACTAGAGACCTCTAACTATGCTCAGCTGCAATTACAAGATTTTTGCTAAAGCACTTGCTCTCAGAATTCAAAAAAGAATGGATACTTGGATCCTTCAAGAGTAAAAAGAATTCATCAAAGGGAGACACCTGTTAGAGGATATAATAACATTTGGGAGGGCTATGATTATGCAACGGAGACCAAACATGATATTTGTTTCCTCAAGGTTGACTTTGACAAGGCTTATGATATATTGGAATGGAAATTTGTTATTCAAGATCTAATAGACATGGGTCTTAGCCAGCATCTTTCAAAAGCTTCTGCTTACTAATGCTTCAGCAAAGAAATGTGTAAATGGTGAGAGTGCTCTCAACGGAAGCAAGAACAAAAGGAGAGAGAGAGAGACAGAGAGCCACACAAGTTTTGGTGGGTGCAGAACCACCCTAATCTTCTTTTTCATTCATTTATATATGTGTTTGAGTATTGTACATAATCGGGGTAAAGGCACAGTGACCTTTAACCCCCACAACATCCCACTTAAAGGACAATGTGCCTTTAAGGGAGAACAACTAGTGAGCATACTATCCAATGCCCATCAATACACGACAATACTCAAACCGCTGACTAGGTAGACTCTTTGTCAGCATATCTGTAGGGTTATCATCTATATGAACCTTGACAAGCTCTATGCGCTTGTCCTCAAGTACCTCCCTGATGAAATGGTACCTGACCTCAATGTGTTTGGTCTTTGCATGAAAGACTGGATTTCGTGTTAGCTGAATAGCACTCATGGAATCATTATGCAATGTCGGTACACCTGTATGAATCCCCAAATCTCCCACTAGTCGATCAAGCCATATAGCCTCCTTGCAACCCTCTGTGGCTGCAACATACTCAGCCTCTGTGGTAGACAAAGCAATGCACTTCTGTGCATGACACATCCACGACACTGCACCACCTGCAAAAGTGAACACATAACTAGAAGTGGATCTCCTACTATCCACATGTCCCGCATAGTCTGAATCTGTGTAACCAAGTACACGCATGTCTCCTTTACCAAAGCAGATGCACATCTCCTTGGTACCCTTCATGTACCTCATGATGCACTTAACTGCCTCCCAATGCCTCTTTCCTAGATTAGCCATATACCGGCTAACAACTCCCACTGCAAATGCAATGTTTGTTCTAGTAGCTATCATAGCATACATAAGACTCCCAACCGTTGATGCATAAGGAACCTTGGCCATCATGGCCCTTTCCTCATCTGATTTGGGACTATCTGTATGACTCAGTTTCACATATGGAGGCAATGGAGTACTCACTGCCTTCCCCCCCTCCATATTGAAATGCTGTAATACTTTTGTAACATACTCCTTTTGTGAAAGCTAAAGGAGTTTCCTACTCCGATCACGCGTGATACGCATACCAAGAATATGACCTGCAAGTCCCAAATCCTTCATATCAAAGGCCTCATGCAACTTGGCCTTTAATGCATCTAGCTCATAAGTATTCTTGCTAGGCAATAGCATATCATCCACATATAGTGCCAGGATTATGAGGCTATTATCCTTAGCCCTTTTAGTGTAGAGGCAGTGATCAATTTCACTCCTTCTAAAACCCTGGGACCGAATGAAAGCATCAAACTTCTGATACCATTCTCTAGGCGCTTGCTTAAGACCATAGAGACTCTTCTTCAGCTTGCAAACTAAATGCTCTTTGCCCTTTTCTTCAAAGCCTTTCGGCTGCACCATGTAAATTTCCTCATGCAAATCCCCATGCAAGAAAGCTGTCTTGACATCCATCTGCATAAGCTCCATATCCTCTGATGCCACTAGTCCAAGCATGCATCTAAGTGTGGTCACTTCACAACTGGACAGAATATCTCATCAAAGTCCACATCCTTCTCTTGCTTGAACCCTTTAGCAACCAAACGGGCCTTGTACCTAGGCACATCATCACCTGTGACCTTCATTTTGTAGACCCATTTACATGGCAATGCTTTCTTTCCATGTGGCAAAGAAACAAAGTCCCAAGTCTTATTCTTCATAAGTGAACTCATCTCTGATTGCATAGCATACTCCCACTTGCGTTGATCTTCACGCATCATAGCCTCTCTGTAGCAAGAAGGCTCCCCACAATCAGTAAGCATCACATAGTCTACCCCTGGAACAAACTTATCAGGCGGTCTAGACACTCTAGATGATCTTCTCAAAGGCATTTTAGCTTGCTATCCCACCTGCATATCAGCCACATTTGGCTCATCATTTCCATTAGTAGATGATCCATCATCTACCCTTGATTGTATACCTATGGGAGTACTTGGTGGTACCATTTCTTGCACATTTGGTGCATGGACAGCTTGCTGTCTATCAACATATGCAGGTGGATTCACATCTTGGAAAGTGATTCTCCTCATTTCCACATTCCTCATGGGTGCCTTATGCATCTTTCTCATTGAAGACTACATCATGGCTGCGTATGATCTTCTTTGCTTGTGGATCCCAGAGACGATAGCCCATCTCTCCACTTTCACCATAACCCAGAAAGATGCATTTCCTAGACTTAGGATCTAGCTTCTTTCGAAGCTCTTTTGGCACAAGTGCTTGGCACAAGTGCATATGCCTCACACCCAAATATACGCAAATGAGAGTAAGAGGGCTTCTTGCCACTCCATGCCTCTTCAGGAATACCACCATCCAAACTCTTGCTAGGTTATCTATTGATCACATGCACTACAGTCTTCATTGCTTCAGCCCAAAAACCACCAGAAAGACTTGCATTGGAAAGCATGCATTGCAACCTTTCTTGAATGGTACGTTTCATCTTTTCTGCAACTGGATTTTGCTCTGGAGTATGAGGGGATGTGAGCTCCCTCTTAATCCCACGTGTATCATAGAAATGCTGAAAGTCATGAGAGAGATACTCTCCACCATTGTCAGTCTGTAGGCATTTAAGCGTTCTACCTGACTGATTCTCAATCAAGGCCAGCCATTTTTGAAATACCTGGAACACATCACTCTTCCGAGCTATAGCATAAGCCCACACTTTCCTAGTTGCATCATCAATGAATGTCACATAATATTCAGCCCCGCCTAATGACCATGTAGGCATGGGACCACATACATCTGAATGCACCAAATCAAGCATTTCAAACTCTTTCTTTCCCCTTCTTTTATGGGCTGATTTAGTCTGCTTCCCATAGAGACAATGCTCATAAAATTCAAAATCAGAGAAACTCAAATGCGGTACATAGCCCAAATGGCATAAGAGTTTCATTCCATTTTGGCTCATGTGCCCCAATCTGCGATGCCACAAAGAAGTGCTTGGCTCCTCGGTTATTGCAACAACATGATCAAATACCGCTGATACATGTAAGGGATACAAAGTCCCACACTTGGCACCCCTGGCCAAAAGCATAGAACCCTTTTGAATTTTCCAACTCTGAAAGCCAAAAGTGGTGTGAAAACTAGCATCATCTAGCTGACCCACTGAAATAAGACTCTTGGTCAGCTTAGGCACATGTCTCACATGTTTCAAAACAAATGCAGGCCCATTTGCAAAAGAAAACTTTATGTCACCTACTCCGACTATGTCACATGCATAGTCATTTTGAAGATGCACACAACCTGTCTTTCCACTGTCATAAGTGGAGAACCATTCCCTATGGGGAGTAACATGGAATGAAGCACCAGAATCCAAAATCCAATCTTGAGAATATGCATCATCTGAAGTGGTAAGCAACTCTGCAGATAAACTAGACATGAAGAGAACGTCATTGTCACTATCATGTGTGACTGCATTGATCTCCTCGATCTTCACTTTTCCTTTGTCCTCCCTTGGACTCTCTTCCTTCTTATTTGCACCCCAATTTGCATTCTTTTTCTTATCCTTTTGCTCTCTTTTTAGCTTGTATCAATCCTTTTTCATATGGCCCTTCTTGCCACAGTGGTAACACTCAATGTTCCGTGCCCTGGATTTGCTACGAGACTTCCCTCTTTCTTGGGAATTCCCCCTGAACTGTGATCTGCCCCTTTGCACATTTAAGGCTGCATCCTGCTTGTTGCCATCCATAGACTTCCGTCTAATCTCCTCGGCCAACAAGCTACCCACAACATCATCAAATTTTAGTACTCCACCAGGTGCAGAGTTACTGACAGCTGTACAAAAGGTATCCCATGAGGATGGCAATGAACATAAGAGAAATATTGCCTTAGTCTTCACATCAAAATTCATCTTCTGAGCCTAAAGCTGGCTGAAAATAATATTGAATTCATTCAAGTAAGAAGCAATGGAGACCCCTTCCTTCATTTGCAGCTCAAACAACCTCTTTATGAGGTAAACTTTATTAGAGGCAGTTTCCTTCTCATAAGTGGCACACAGTTTCTTCCACAAATCTTCTGTAGTCTGCTCATTTACTACTGTGAAATAACTGGCTCTGCAAGATAAAGTCTAATAGTAGACTTTGCTAATGCATCCAACTCATTCCAATCATCCTTAGACATATTTGCAGGCTTAGCTTCAATCCTTGCCAAGGGTTTAATCTGCTTCTTTTGAATAAGCACATCCCTTATTTGTTCTTTCCACAAAGAAAAGTTTGTCCCATCAAACTTTTTAATGCTGAAAAACTCCTTTTCAGACATGGAAGAGGATTCCATGATGCAAATGAAACAAAATCCCAAATGCTAGTGCCTGTAAGAGAGAATCACACTAAATACCAGGTGCACCCAAATGTGTATGCCACAATAGAGTGAAATATCACCAAAACTCAAAGCTCAAAGCATCAAAAGATGCATCTGACTCATGTGCATATACTATGCATCCATATGAGCAAATCTGGCCCAAAAGAAAATGCCAATAAGTGCCAAATGACTCAAGCATAAACACTATCCACTGGCATATGCATCAATAATATCTCATCCAAGAGAGTATAGCACTATCAGTGCATCACTTGCAATGTGTCAAAGCTATCCCTCAACATAAAATAGCATCCATGTGCAAAGCGTCCATAAAAAATAGCATCCCACAAGGCAATTTGGCCCTATCAACGCATCCAATAAGGACCGCAATGCATCCAAATGGCCTATAAATCATCCACTGCAACCCAATGCATACCATGAATGAGCGCACACTGCTCAAACTACAACCAGAGTGATCTGCATAAGGTATGCTCAAGAAATCATAGTCCCACGGTAATGACCGTTACTAAAAATAGAACTTGAGATGCCTCAAAACATGGGTGCCATTGCATAATCGGACTCAACAAGAAAATCTGCAAATATCTCTCTTCTGCGAGAACTCCAAAATCCCAACCGATGAGTGAGAAATGGGAGTCAACACTTATCCACTGCCATGTGGCATAAATCTAAGGTTTCAAAACCTTAGAATGAAAAATGCATAACAGAGAGACGAAATCGAATACACAGAGATCTATAACTCTGAAAATCCTCCACTGAATCATGCAAGAACTGACAGGTAGGGGTTTTTGGGCGTCCGAAATGCAATGGGGCAGATAGTTTTGGAAACCGTGGTCTCAATCACTGGGTCCAACACACAGATTGAAAAACGTTTTTGAAAATAGAGCTGTTTGTAAACTCCACCGGAGTGCAAATGATGAGCAACATAGAAGTTTTAGGACCTCCTGAGTCTGTTGGTAAGCTGAAAGGAAAGCAAAGAGTGGACACAAACTCAGAATACTTGCATTACTTGCTTGTAGAATGAAGAAGAGTGAGGTCCTTAAGTAGGCACCTCATACATGCTCATTGACATCACTGATGACTTCAGAGCTCCACAATCATCTCCTCAATCTGCTCCTAGATTCTCTCAATCATCCTATGTGGCTCTCCACCACCTAATTGTGCTTGTGGGCACCTAACTGTGCCTCTAGCACTCACACATAGAAACATAAGGTGTGCCTGAGGCATACACCTTGAGATATCCCAACAAACCCCCCCTCAAGGGAATGCCTCAGGCTATGTCAAGGATACATCTAGTCTCATAGTTTCTCATGCCATCTCATGGTGGTCAAGGATAAATCTATGGCTAGGTTCTCATGCTAGCAAGGGTTCCCATGGGTGTAAGGTAAACAATAGGGATACAAAAAGACCTTCCAATGGTTATCTCCCCTGCATGTACATGCACACAATGTCTGCAAGAGGTACCATGGAGCAAAACATACACATGGCCTACATCATAAGGTGACCAGAGGTGTTTACAAAACACAGAAAACAAAATAATTTATTTCATTCATTTTAGAGGACTATCCAGGCTGAGTACCTTGACATAAAAAGAGAGATCTGGAGCATACATAGAGATGATTTAAAATGCATAATCTTCAAAGGATGCCTCATCTTGTGGAGGCTTATCAACTGAAAGTAGATTTGCATTTTCTGTCTTTGCTTTGGCTCTGCAAAACTTCTCATTATGGTTGTTCTTGCCATAGTGCTTGCATGGATTAATTTTGAAGCAGTCCTTTGAAAGGTGATTTGTCTTTCCACAGTGATTGCAAGGGGTATACTTGCCCTTCTGGACTTTTACAGCATAAACAGTGTCATTGCCTTTCCTGAGCTCCATATGCCTTTCTTCTTCTTGGAGAGCAGAGATAATACCTTCAAGATTAGGATTAGGAAGATTTTTCAAAGTGCTAACTATGTGATCATAATCTTCAGGCATACTCTTAAGTAACACTGCCATAGCATCATCTGGAGTAATAGGAGAGTTGATAGAAGCAAGCTGATTCATAAGACTCTGCATATAGTTGACATGAGCTGCCAAAGTAGTACCACTAGCCATCCTCAATTCAAAGAAAGAGACTTTAAGTGATAGTTTAGAGATGTGAGATCTAGCACCAAAAATCATGTTTTAAGTGATAGTTTAGAGATGTGAGATCTAGCACCAAAAATCATGTCAAGCTTCTGCCAAGCTTCTGAAGGAGACTCCAAGTCAGAGATATGGTGAATATAATCATCTCCTAAAGCAAGAGCAATGATACCATATGCTTTTTCTTCTCTAGCTGGATCCCTTGCCGGTCGTGTCAGAGTTGAGGATTCTCCAGCATTGGAAGCCGTAGAAGAAGCAGTAGGAGTCGGTTTGACAAGTCCCCATAAGTTCTCCCTCATCAATGCAAATTTCACATTCATCTGCCATGTGTGGAAGCCCTTTCCATTGAACTTCTCTAGATTCAATAGGGTAGCCATGAGAGGGTCTAACCCAGATATTGGGCAGTGTCTTCTCTCTTACAGGGCTTAGAATAACAACTAAAATGCTTCAAAATTTAAGCATTTAATGTAGCAAAGTCTTGTGACCAAATTTCAAACAATGATGCTTCTTCTTACATGCTTCATAGAAGTGGCTAAAATGAATACTTTCCAATCAAAACCAGGTCTAGTAATTCAAAACAAAACTGAAGCTACACTTGTACTGAAGTTATTGAAAGATTCAAAAAACTAGAAATGCTAGAGTAGCATTTTATGTAGCATCGTCTTCAAAAACTTATCCAAAACTGTCAAAACCAAAAAGGCTGAAATTGGAGGGCTTGTAGCTCACTCTTCAAAGCAAGGAAAAGAGGGCTTTTTGAAGCAAAAGAAAGGTCATATACCAAAGAGGGTCCAGCACAAAGGTTGGACGAAATGGTGCGCACTTTTGCCTGGGAGAGTTGCTACAGTCTGAAACTGAGTTTTGATGATTTCTCCCTCGTTACTAAACCAAATGAGCTGAAAAATGGCTCAAAATCTTTGTCTTGAGGTCGCCCATCTACTCCTAAGAGGGCTCAGGCTATGGTGGAGCAGGCAGGGAGTATTGAGCAATAGAAGAAATGGCAAAAAATGCACTGTTTGGGGAATGGCAGCCACCACAGACGTTTTTTCTTCAATTGCTTGCAGGTGGAAGTTCGCCCATACTAGAGGAGTTTCTAGCTCAGAGGGTTTGGGCAATGGTCGTTTGTAGGCGGAGAACCAAGCTCTCAAAGATTTTGGGAAGAAGGAGGAAAATGGAGAAGAAGAAGATGATGATGTGGTAGAAATGGGCTCAAGGGGGATCAAAGGGCTCTGATACCATGTTGGTAAGCTGAAAGGAAAGCAAAGAGTGGACACAAACTCAGAATACTTGCATTACTTGCTTGTAGAATGAAGAAGAGTGAGGTCCTTAAGTAGGCAGCTCATACATGCTCACTGACATCACTGATGACTTCAGAGCTCCACAATCATCTCCTCAATCTGCTCCTAGATTCTCTCAATCATCCTATGTGGCTCTCCACCACCTAACTGTGCTTGTGGGCACCTAACTGTGCCTCTAGCACTCACACATAGAAACATAAGGTGTGCCTAAGGCATACACCTTGAGATATCCCAACAGAGTCCACTGGAACTGACAGATCTGCAAATGGTTGCTCTAAACTTGAGTTCTAACACCTGGGCAAAAAACGCAGGAACTGACATAGTGAGTCAGAAATCCAATAAAATGATCCCAGATTCAAGAATGAAGGTGTTTCCAAGCTCCTGAAGTGAAGTGGATACCAAAAGCAAGCAATAGTTGCCTCTACAAGTCAACACGGAGTCTCTATCATCGAACGGAACAGGGAAAAGCTAAAAAAACGACTTTTTCTTTGAAAACACTTAACAGGCTCTCAAAACCACTTTGCAATGCCAAAGTGACTTTTCCAAAGGTTCCTCCAAGGTCTCTGCACACTCGAATGCAAGTAAAGTCACCCACAAAGCTTCCCACAGAGCTTCTCCTTCCTCCCACAGAGCTGCTGAGCTTCCAGGCATTCACGCATGCTCAGCTAGATCACCCGAGCTTTGATACCAGTTGAGAGTGCTCTCAACGGAAGCAAGAATGGAAGAAGGAGAGAAAGAGAGACAGAGAGCCACACAAGTTTTGGTGGGTGCAGAACCACCCTAATCTTCTTTTTCATTCATTTATATATGTGTTTGAGTATTGTACATAACCGGGGTAAAGGCACAGTGACCTTTAACCCCCACAAATGGAGATATGAGTCAATCTTTTGCTCTTAACAGATCCATTAGACAGCGCTGCCCAATATCTCCTCTTCTTTTTTCTATTGTTACTGACTCTTTGGATTGGCTTCTCTAGAGTCATAGTAAAACTGGAGACATTAGAGGTATTGAGATCCCTTTTGGAAAGCAGTTGATCTGCCAGTAGTTTGTAGATGACACTAACCTTACACCTAGGAATAGTGAGCAGGATATCAAAAGCGTTATGGACTATTTGGACAATTTTTGCAAGGCCTCAAGATCCAAGATCAATCACACTAAGACTAGATATGCCACATTAAGAGGAGAAGAGCAAGAAGCCCTAGAGGATCTAGGGTGTCACAGGATCAAGCAAGGTACTATTTTTAGATTGTTGGGGATACCTTTGGGGTTTGACATTTCAATGAAGTAGAGGTGGGATTGGTTCATGGATAGATTCCAAAAAAAGGTAGAGAAATGAAGAGGCTTCTAGGTTAACTTAGCTAGTAGAAGGCTTATGCTTAATCATTGTATCTACCCCATTTCTATTTTTACCTAACCTACTGGTCCCCTTCTAAGGCAGGTCTTGATAGATTTATCAGAATATGCAGATCTTTCCTTTGGGATGGGAGTAAAAAGATAGCAAAAGTCAAATGGAGATTGTTTATAAAACCTAAAGAAGAAGGTGGGTTAGGTATCATAGATATAGAGCTAGCTACTAGAAAGAATTCTACCACTTGGGTCATTAAAGCCATTCTCGATCCTCAGGGAGACTGGGCTCAACTCTTGTGCTCAGAAATGTCAGACACCTTAGTCCTCTGAGAGCTACCAAGTGGAAAATTTATCCTACCATGTTTGATATCTACAACCCTAAGCCCTACAAAGCTAAAGGGAGTGTTGAGGGTGACGTCTCCACCCACGTGGGCTTCACCCAAGGAGGGTTAACACACCCCTAGTAAACGGAAGTTACATTAGGGAGTAGTGGATAATTTTGTAACTATAGGGACAGCTATAACTGTCCTAACGAATGGCCAGTAGTAGTGGCCTTATCCACCACATCATGTTTTGAACTATTTTTTGTTTCTGACTATTACACCTCCTGTATGAGGGTTATTGTTGTGATCTGCTGGAATACAAACTACTAGTAAAGTTTCTACTGTATACACAATGATCTCAATTCTTTTTATGTTTTGAGTCATCTTTGCATCTTTCCAAGGTTAGTCAGACGTAAGTCCAACCTTGGCACTACCATTGCTAGGTGTGGATATGTGTAGGTGTTTTCTAGCTTTTTGGAGACACCATGAACACTATTGGTGATCCTCTACCGTGTGTTTCGTGTGTTTGAACTCTGATTACCAGTTGCTGCTACATAGCAATTCTGCAAAAGGAGAGAAAACCATAAGATCTATAATGCCACAGGAAAAATAGACTAGCAGACACAACAACTTAAAGCATACAACAAAGCATTGTCGCAGCGACAACTTCATGCAAAGCAAAAAGCCAAACGACCACGTTCAACAAAGGAAATACATTTAAAATCACTTGAAGTCGGACTATGGTTGAAATTCCTTCAAGACTTCTATTATCGAATTCATTCAAAGAAAATCGTTGGATAGCCGCCACACTCTAGACAAGTGAATACAGTGTGATGAGTGGGGTGCCTATGAAGCTATAGCTCGGAATCCACAATCAGCACCAAGTAGAGCCTGGTCTGACTTCTGTCTGATAATACAAGGGAGGAACAAGCGGACCGATGTCCTACTATACACAAAGCACAATCAACTAGTGAAGACTGCAAGATTGAGAGAGTGCAAGCAGACTCCTTATGGAAATGCACTAGATGCAACTCAACAATAGCCAACAATTACAGTGCTCTATTTTTCTCTTGCATGGCAAGTACCTTGGTCCATGTTCGGATAACTCTCAGGAGAAAACGTTGCCTCGCCAAATTGGCCACGCCTACTTCACCAGAGACATTGCTCGACTGGAAGCGAGCACACAAATAGATGATTAGGATGACATTTTCCACGATCTAGATTACACACTGAGTGGAACAAATTGTTCTGACAATTCTATGCATGGCACAGATTTAAGTGAAGTACAGCTCAAACTTACCCAATTGATGGTGCAATCACCTGCTGAAGAATTAATCAAGAGGAGTATTGCGACAATTTTGCAGCACACTTATTTGTACAAGCTCAAAGGAAACTTGACTTCAATCCACTTCCTCCACCTCCAAAAAGAAGACAACAAGCTCCACCTCAAAGACAACAACAACAGCCAAGAATGCAGAATCCTTTAGTGAAATCAGCTAAATTCACCGATAAGAAAGGACAAGATCCAGATAGTCATGTCGGACAGTTTGAGACAAGATGGGCTACAAGCGGATTCGGACAATTGTCAGACCTCACACAAAAAGAGCAATTTGCAGCAACATTCAATGGTAAGGCAATGAATTAGCTTATGCAATATGGCATAGCTCATTTTCAATCTTATGATGAATTGAAAACTGCTTTTTTAAGCCATTTTCGTAAAGAAAAAACTTTAGAAGACATACTCAAGAAGCATCAAAATATCAAGCAAAAACATCTGTTAGTTGAAGACTATCCACAAATGTTCTAAAATCTAAACAGGAGGTTGATAAAAAATAAACAACCAACTAATGAGCAGTTGGGAGACTATTTTTGTAAAGGTCTCAACAAGGAATTATGGACAACAGTAGCTGGCAGAGACTAGCTTAGAGGAGTATATGATTTTAATAACATGGCTGATGCTACATAAAGAGCAAAAAGAAGACTTGGTACAAAGTCAAGGTCCAAATAACAAAAGAAGAAAAGACATTTTGACTCTTATATAGATTCTGAAACAGAAATAGATATTGATGTAGAAGAAGAGGAAAGTGATGCAATAGCAGATGACACCTCAGATGAAGAGAGTGGTAAGGAAGAGACCTCCAAGAAAAAGAAAAGACAGAGCAAGGACAAAGACAAATCAAAAGGCAAGAAGAAAATAGACAAGCTCTCTAAGTTAGAGCAAATAATCAAGGAGCAATTGGAAAATTTAAAAACGCCCCCACCTCCACCTAAAATTAGTTGTGCATTTTGTGGGAAGGACAATCATGAGAAAGAAAGATGCTAGTATAATACAAATTACAAGGGGAGAGTTCCTCCTCATGTACAAAACTCAAACAACCAAGCCCCACCTGTGGCATCCAATTAGATTGTAGTAGGTAGCCAAGGACAGCAAAGATTCAACAATCCACATCCAAGAAGAACCAATCAACATAATTGGGAAAATCAACAAGGACACAACTAGAATTAACCATGCACATATACTATGGCATGGAAGGACACAGACAGGGTCCTTAGTGTGAGCTTTGGTGCAAGCACCAAGGAGAAAGAGGAATCCCCATTATCAACTATAATGCAAGAGGTAATCAGAATTAGCAACATCAGCCACCACCAGGCGTTCATATGGTGTACTTGGATCCTATAAATGAGGATTATAATAAACAAATTCAAAGAAGTCAGAGTAATATGCAAGCACTGGCAGTGACCAGATCTAAAGGTACAAAGCCCATGCCCAGCCTTGGAGATGCACCAAGAATGATAGCAAAGCCAATGAAATGGCCCAATCAGGCACAAGTCAAAAATCAATCTCTATAGCAAATACTTGAGAATAATGCGGCATCAGAAGCACGAATATCACAACTCCAAAACAAGGGTAAGGCTAAACTCCAAATGCAGTTCGACAATCTTCCGATAGAAAACATTCGGCATCAAGCCACAGCTATGGTCAACTTCAGCATGGCAACATACAACAATTCAATAAGGCTCTAGACACACAAACAAGAGTACAAGCTTCTTCCAACCAAAGATATATTCCAAAAGATAAACAAGATTTGCTGCCTAGAACTAGCTCAGACTCAACAGAGTAGCAAAACAGTGGTGACAAAGTCAAGATGATAGAAATCACAGAGGAACAAAGAGTTCCAATTCCAGACACCATGCTCAAAAATAGAAGTCAGATGCATGAAAAGAACAAGCATGAATAGGAAGATCCCATATCTTTAAAGAGCTTTTGGAGTCCAAAGTGCAAATAAGATTGGTTCAACTTCTGAATCTTATTCTAGCTTTTAAGCATCAATTATGTCAGAATTTGCCTTTTATCAACAATCTTCTACCCACAAATCAACCACAGAGTGATGATGAAGAGGAAACACATCCAGTATTGAAGATGTGGATTATAAAAGGGAAAGGATCCATGAGGTACTAGTTGATGGAGGATCAAGAGTGAACATCCTCTCTGAGGATCTATTTAAAACATTTTGTTGCAATGAACTTGCACCAGCACCATTTCAGGTCCAAATGGTTGACCAAAGAAGGATACGACCTCTTGGAATACTCAGAGGACAAAAATTACTATTATGGGACTCTCCTTCACGGTTACATTTGTGGTACTCAGGATGGAGGAAAGAGATTGTGCATATTCCATGTTATTGGGTAGGTTGTGGTTGAGGGCTGCCAAAGTAAAACAAGACTAGGGTTCATAAAGAATTACAATTAGGAAAGGCAAAAAGAAGTTCAAAATCAATCTCTCTTCAAGGAGAAGCTTCCCAAAACAGGCTCAGCCGCTATAGTAAGAGGGCATTAATATGATTGCAGAATTTAAGGAGGATGAGGAGGAAATTTTCCTTAGGAGAAATCCTACGGTATTCCCCATATTTGAAATCGATGTAATCAAAATTATTGATTAGTATACATGCTCAATTCAACAAACAGATACATTTGACTTACATCTGACCACAATAGAATCAAACACAGTCGAAAAACAATTGGAACAAGATTCTATCATCACCAGCATCAAAAGTGACAATTAGGCCTAGCTAGATGACCCACTACATGAGGATACTCAGAAATCAGCTGCACAAGCCATCCTTGAACCTGAAGCTCAATTTGAAGAAGATATGCAAAAGAGTGCTAGAGTCCAACAATATGACTTGGAGGAGATTGAACATTGGAGAGCCCCACAACCCAAAGACAGTTTTGGTAAGTACAGGTCTTCCCCCACCTTTCAAATGCCTTTAAAAGACTTATTGATATAGTATAAGGATGTATTTGCTTGGCATTATACTGATATGAAAGGAGTCGCGACCCCAAGTTCTGTCAGCATAGAATCAACCTAAAGCAAGATGCTGTGCCAGTGATACAAGGAAGATACAGAGTGAATCCCAACTATGCAAAACAAGTTAAAGAGGAAATTGATAACCTATTGAGAGTTCGTTTTATTTATCCTCTCACACATGTTACATGGCTTTCACCTATTGCGATTGTGCCCAAAAAGAATGGAAAACTCAGAATATGTGTGGACTACAGAAAGCTCAATGCTGTCATAATTACTGATCCTTTCCCTCTACCATTTTGTGATTTTTTACTACATGCTGTAGTAGATCATGAAATCTATAGTTTTCTTGATGGTTTCAGTGCGTACAACTAGATAAGAATGGCACTTGAAAACAAAGACAAACCAACATTTATCACTGAATGGGGAGTATTTGCCTCTGATGTTATGACATTTGGTCTTAAAAATGCATTAGGGGAGAAATGGGGTCTCAAAAGGGCCTCCAATTAGTGTTTCCTAATTTCAAGGGTAAGAGGGATTTGAGGTGTACCAATGAGAGTGCTAGAAGGTGTGGGGCAATGGTATGTTTAGGTGGAGGGTGGGCAGGCTTGCAGAGAGCCCGTATTGGTTGCTCCCCTTACACTAGGGACTACCCAAACCACCCCCCCTTAACCCATGTTTGACCCTCCTACCAGGTGCACCTCCCCCACATGAGCCCAAATCTGCCTTCAATGGGATGGTAGGGTCCAAATGGCAAAATTTTCTTCTCCCCTCCCTCTTTCTAGGGCCTCTGCCCCCCACTATTCTGGTCCAGCCTACCAAATCCCTCCATTTTTGAAATGCCTCCCATGCATTTGCCTTCTTCCCCCTCTTTCTCTGCTCCCTCCTGCTCTCTGGCCTGCTTTTGCTATAGCTCCTCTCTCTCTGTCTCTGTCTCTGTCTCTCTCTCTCCCCTCTCCCTCTCCTATGCCTTTGTTGGTGCTACTCTGTCCTCTCCATCTCCCTCTTTTGTGCCTCTGTTGGAGCTGCTCTATCCCTCTCCTTCTCCCTCTCCTGTGCCTTTGTTGCTACTGCTCTGTGTCCCTCTCCTTGTCCCTCTTTTGTGCCTCTGTTGGAGCTACTCTATCCCTCTCCTTCTCCCTATTTTGTGCCTCTATTGGAGCTGCTCTGTCCCTCTCCTTCTCCCTCTTTTGTGCCTCTATTGGAGCTGCTTTGTCCCTCTCCTTCTCCCTCTCCTGTGCCTCTATTGCTGTTGCTACTTTGTCCCTCTCCTTCTCCCTCTTTTGTGCCTTTGTTGGAGCTGCAGTGTAGGAGTTCCATTTTTGCTGTTGCAACCTCTATAAGCATGGTGAGGAGCAAGGCTACAAGACCACATAATGTTGTGACCTCTTGTTGCTTCCACAACCCCAGAAATGCATCGGATGAGTGGATCCCTTGCACCTATAGACTGGATTGTGATGAAAGGATCGGCAAAAGGTCCACATAAGCTTCCCAAGAGCAAGAGAAGTGACATCTTGCATGAGTGGAAGGGGCAAATCTTGAAGTTCAAGTTTGGGAAGAAAGGATGGCTCGCAAAAGTGCAACATGTTTACATGGGAAAAGATATGCGGCTTCCTCCATCATTCAATCAATCTAGGATACCATCACACTATGAGCCTCTCTATCTATGTACATTTTTCAGCTGTAAGGGTAACGAGTCCATTTGGAAATTTTGTGTTTGGTTTCTAAGAGCTCTTATTCATGGTGGCAGATTTAACTTTGGACTTTGAGGAGTGGGAACTAGTTGAATCGTTCATAAGCAAGTTCACTGCGATTCATGAGGATTTAGGTAAGTAAATGCATGTAGGGGAGAAGTCGGCCTCCTTGCAAATGAAGAATGTGTATTGGTATAATGCAACATACATCACTCCAACGACATCATCAAGCTATGGTCGTCTGCAAACCATTGCACCACCACAACTTCAAGACATGGATTGCAGCAATGTGGACCTGAGGTCATTGCAATCGTACAAGGACAAGATTGCAAAGGATGTGGGCATGCTCATGAAGTTTACATTGGGATCCAAATGGGCAAGGTTATCTTGGTTTATGCCTCTGCACATTTTTGCTTCTTTATTTCAGAATATACATATGCATAGAAAAAAAACTGTCGTCTTGCAAGCGTGTAGATGAAAAAGCTCTTAAAGATTTACTTGGGATGAATTGTGGAACCAGGTCAGGCGACCAAAAGGGTGATGTGTTTCAATGTCATGCATGTAAAGATAATGTGGTTATTAGATACCATTTGTCATGCCAAATGTTGTATTTAGCTTTTTAGTATAGGTGCTAGAAGAAAACAATTGGCCGGTGGCTTCCCCTAGACTTTATTGATGAAGACAATACGGGGGTAAGTTTGTCTATTGATGTTGAAGAGGGAGATGTCAAGAATGTGAATGTCACATCACAATGGACTCTAAGGGATGTGCGAGAACACCTATTAGTCATGGAGGATGGCATGTCAGAGTCCTTCTACTTTACCTTAAATGGTGGTAAGATCAGCCGTTGTGTGGAAAAGTGCATGCATAGTGCCAATTTCATTCCTCCTACAACTTTGAAGATTGCTAACAATGTGTTTGACTAGTGCAACATTTAATTTTTTGTCAAATCCTAGTTATTGCTTCAAAAGATGATGGACAATTAAATTAAATGTTATTTCTTTTAATGTTTTCTCCTTTCACTTCATGGTAAATGTTTTTCAAAAAATTTGAGGATTTTATGATTAATTTTAATTTTTAGGGTTTTGATATATATTAAGGGGTAAGAGCCCTTTTTACATCACATTCTCATTTTCACGCTTAGAGAGCCATAGAAACTCCCACCCTCAAAAGTTACTCCCTCCATTATCTCTGCTATTTGCCATGGATTCAGCTAGAACTGCGTTCCATGACTTCATCTCATGAATTGTATTTGTGGATCGTGAGGAAGAGCTATTTTTAGTGTTTGATAGGACTTTAGATGTCCTAGGCACATATATGTGAGCGAAGGCTGACTTCTCAGATCTTATCCTCTACATGCAAGATAATTTCACAAATTTTGCTTATACACTTGACCACTCTTCAAAGAGATGTGTTCCCATAGATTACATAAAGTATTTGTTCCTAGAGGAACCCAAGTTTGTAAAGCACTTGGCCCACTTTTGTGACAACCTTACAGAGGAAGGGTTTAGGACGGTCGAAGTAAAAGACATCCTAGATGCAGGGATCATGGGAAATATAGGCACAAAATTCCTTTCATGGGAGATGACATTCATCTTCCTTCTCCAAGAAGGAAATTTAGAGGAAGAAGCCTCATCATCTAGCACCCCCTCTAGTAGAACTGCTGATTTGCTCATCCCTAGACTAGACTCGGACATGCACATGGAAGCGATGCAAGAGAGGAGATGGAAGTAGCTGAGCCTATTGCAAGAGCCTCCAGTAGAGCAAGAATCTGCATCAGAGACCGCTGACCCAAAATCAGGCTTATGGTCCTTGTCCCCCCTCATCATCGATGGAGAAGAGTATGCATTCCTCCATGACATAGAGGTTCTTTTTGGACTACAAGAGGATGAGGCACTCGGAGTCCTGTCTGCGTTTGATGTTGACACAAGTGTCAAAGATCCCAGGGTTTTAGTTTCCAAAGACCAGACAATGGAAGAGTTTCTCTTGACGATGCTGGTTTCAATGAGGGATGCAGACATGTCTGTATATGATGCACAGGCCTCTCATGTAGAAGCTTCCACCTCCAACACAGGTTAGGAGAAAGCGTCCACCTCCCAAATGGAACATCACACAACACTTGGTTCCATCAAGAGGAAGGGATAGAAGCTGATGATGCTTGAACAATATTTTTTATTTTGATGTTCTTTCGGTTGTTTTGTCCGTCTTCTAATGTTTTGTTGAATTATTGTAGGATGTGTTTGAGCTTGATGAATTCTCATCTCAATGGGGTAATGTTCACAGCGCATTTGGGCGAGATCATTCTTTGGCCCATTACCTTGGCAAAGTCGTAGAGCACATCGTGGTCTTCCACAACAAATTTTCTCCTCAAGGTCCTTCGGAGCTGCTAAAGTGCAAGGCATTGTCGCGCACTATCGGATACTCCAACATTGCTCAGAATGTCAACAAAGTGATTTTGGTACACCGCCTGGCTACTATCAATGCCTTTGGATCGAACATTCATGGCAGGGCATTGACGGCAATAGCTATGTCTTTGGCAGCAGGAGAGGAGGATGTTAGTGCTATTGCGGCTAGGTTTATATCTAGGAATCCACTAGGGGATTCAAAGACCCCAATTCTGAATGTACTCAAACTAGCCAAGAACAAAGATAGCCTATGAGGCCTTTTGTATATATAAACATATATTTCAATGGATACATGACTACATGTCTTTATTATTTGTTTTAAGTCATCGTTGCTCGTCATGAATTCATAATACTTATTCCATTGTATTTTGTTTAAGTTGCTGATGATATATTTTCTCCATCCTTTTGTGTTAATTTAATGCATTTCTAGCCAATTTAGTATCATTTTCACCAATTTTGGGTATCAAAAGTTCATTTCTGTCAAATCTTAAAGGAATTTCACCATGGCGCACAAGGGAAAAGTGTTCGAGACATCGCTAGGAGCCTAGTGAGCCTAAAACCCACCATGGTGTGAATTTGGGCATTTTGGCAACAAGTAAGTGTCTGGGACGTCGCCAAGAGCCTAGAAAGCCTAAAATGCATCGTGTCCAGAATGCCCAGATTTGCACTGTGGTAGGTTTTAGGTTTTCTAGTCTCCTGGTGATGTCTCGGATACTTTTCCCTTCTGCACCATGGTGAAATTTCTTTAGGATTTGATAGAATTCAAAAGTTACATTAAAATGAGTAGTAATTTCAATCATAAACATGAAGAATTCACAACAATGCGATAGTGTAGAGAATGTGGGTATTTCCCTTGAACAAAGGCTAAGGCTTTAGTCATAATGCAGATGCTCACTCTCTCTAACTTGTGTTATTTCATCAATCAAGCTTCATCCATTTTGATGACAAATGTGAGCTTTCCATTCCAATCTGTACAACAAAAGAGAGAAATCGTCAGGATAAACATGATATAGGAAATGAACTAAGTAAAGTGCAATGCGATAATGGATTTCCTCTTACCATCTTCTCTCATGCCATAGAATTTGACCATTGCTTGTTGTAGTTTCTCAACATCTAAGTAGACATTGTTGAAAGCATTCATCTCAAAGGTTTGCAAGCCAGATTTCTTTTTGCTCTTCCAAGTCATTGTGCCCCTTACACAATGGTACCCTCCAAGCATTTCTCTTGCACGTTGGTTTATTTCTTGCCATGCACGTCTCATAGACCAAGGTGTGGGTAGGGCACATCATCTCACAAGATGGAATGGAAATAGATGATCCAAACAAAGTTTCAGCCATTCAACATGCCAAACCACCCAAAAACATCAAGCAGCTTCAAAGATTTATAGGCCAAATTAAATGGCACTACAGATTTCTCAGATACCTTGCAGACATTTGCTATCCTCTCACAAAACTCACATGGGAAATTGAGCCATTCATCTAGGGTGATGCCCAGCAATATGCTTTTAATATCCTGAAGAAAATGTTGATGATAGCTTTTATACTACAACCACTTAACTAGACTTTAACAGGACGATTGGCCAGATGGATGCTTTTGTTGCAAGAATTTGACTATAGCATTCTCCATAGGCCTAGAAAACAACATGCCATTGCTGATTACTTGAGTAGGTTGCTATCAGGAGAAGCTCCAACTAGCATACCAGATGAACTTTCTGATGCAGGCATTTTTATGGTAAGAATTGAAGGGCCACCTATTTGGTATGATAAAATTCTATTCTTTCTCACACTGATGGTTTAATCCCTGAAAGATTATCTAGGGATCAGAGAAAGAAACTTGTTTTACAAAGCAGACCTCTCCTAGTCATTGCTGGTGTTTTGTATAGAAGAGGAATTGACCAAGTAATCAGAAGATGTGTCCAAGATCATGAGCAAAAAGATGTCCCAGAGATGAAGCCCATGGAGGACCAACAAGAGGACACTTTTTAGGAGACATTACACGTAAGAAGATTTTGCAAGTTGGTTTATGGTGGCCTACAGTTTTAAAAGATGCTCATAATTCGACCAAAGCATGTTTGCCATGTCAGAGAGATGATAGACCACTTGAAAGTGATAGGATGTCCCATTAGCCAATTCTCCCCTTAGGACCTTTTCATAAATGGGGACTAGATTTCATTGGACCCATCAAGCCTACAGCAAAGTTTTCAAGTAATCAACATATTTTGGGTGCCACTGACTATTGTTCAAAATGGGTTGAAGCTGTAGCACTCAAAACATGTAAAGCTAGAACTGTAGCACATTTCCTTTATCACAATATTGTCACTAGATTTGGTGTTCCTATTGAAATAGTGTCAGACAAAGGAACACATTTCCTCAACAAAACTATCAAGAAGATGAAAAAAATGCACATGATGTTGCATAAAAAGTCTACAACCTATTATCCACAAGCCAATGGGCAAGCTGAGAGCTCCAATAAATTGATGAAAAAAAACAGTTGCTAATCACCCTGAGGATTGGGATCAATACTTGGATTCAGTGCTATGGGCACTTAGAACAACACACAAGGTTGCAACTGGGTTAACACCTTTCGCTCTGAAGCAGTAGTACCTATGGATTTTCTGGCAGGTAGCCTGAGAGTGGCAATAGCTAATAAATTATCTCCAGAAGATTCAATCAATGCAAGATTAGAACAACTTCTGCAATTGGATGAGGATAGGCTCACAAGTTCACATACTGCTGATATAATTCAGAAAAGGAAGGTAGCATGGATAAACAGAAACATAAAGTTTGAATTGCTCAAAAAAGGTGATTTAGTATTAATGTTTAACACAAAGTTGGGGAAGATGCTAGGAAATTTCAAACTCAGATATGATGGTCCTTTCAAGGTACTTGAGGTTTTTGATCAAGGTACCGTCAAATTAGCTGACGTAGTACATGGGAACGTATTTGACATGATTTCAGGCTCAAACCTTATATGGACCTCTGACCCCACTCAAGCAAAAATAAACACAATCTCTCTACAACTTTGCAAAGGCCTCAAACATGATGATATATATGTTTCAGCTATTCAGATTGACAAATTTATCTTTAACAGCCTCCGACTATAATCTACCACTAGTTCGATAGACAAACATGAAACGTGTTGTTTCATCTACAGCAATATTCAGGTATGCTCTAATCCAGAATAGCTCAATCCAATCAGTGATGCAGGGTTGCCAAACTTCAATGAAGCACCCATAGTGGTGAGCCTGGCTCCAACAGTCATCCGACAACAGTCCGACTCTGACTCCAACTCCGACTCTGACTCCAACTCCGACTCTGACTCCGATTTGCTGAACACGTGTGACATCACTCCCCCCATTTGACCTCAGTCCACCGACTCCAACACCTGCTCTCGCTATGCTTCAAGCCAAAGCAAACCCTCCATCTCCGACTCAACCACTTGCTCGCCATCAGACACTGCTCTGACATACTGAAGAGTTTCTGACAGCCCTCTGACCCTCCTCTAACAACAAGGGAATTTGTCTCAGGCATACCCAATTCTTCAAACCGATAGGATAGCCAACAAATGTACATGGTATGAATCGGAACATTATCGACAAGCCTCTTCACTTGGATCAGGCTCACACCTCCACATTAGTCATTCTTACCGACCTCTCCCCGATGAACTCCGTCATCACAAATACATCCCACAGTGCTAAACACAAGCTGATAATAAGCAGTCGCTCACACATGTCAAAAATCACTAGCAGTTTGTTACATGCACCACTGACAAATAGTCCCTTGAAACATAAGATCGACGGATGCTTTTCCCATGAGCCCCCTCTATGTATGGCACGCAAACGCAACCATTGCCTCACATTTCCTAGCACATCCAAAGAGCTTGAGCCCAACCTTCAACTCTTGAGCATAGCAGTGCTCTTAAATGCAAGCATGGCCCCTAAGCAATCTGTAACACTTGCTCGAAAGAGTCCACGCCAACTCCCAGCCATGGAGAAGATCATCGACATATCCAATCCAGAGGAGACTGCTCCCAATGATGAGCCACCTCTCCCACCACAAAAAAAACCAATGCTCATAGCAAGCTTCACCAATTTTAAGGCGTCATTGGACTTGTCAAAGCATCAGAAGTGGCTGAAAAAGATTGGGTTATTGCAGTATGCAAGTCTTCCCTAGGCATCCTGGAAAGCTTCCCCCTAGTCTCTCACACAGTACGAAAGTTTCCAACGGAGTGGAGGTATGCTCGTTGGCAATGTCATGTGTAACCCGGAGATTATTGCACAGGTTTTTCATCTTCCAATTATAAATGAGGAGGTGGTCTACAAAAAGGACATCAACTCCAACATGCAGAAGGAGTTCGTCCCCCCAGAGACACAAAAAAACTACTTTTTCATCAACAACGTCCAAGATTTGAGAAGACGGCAACAATTTGTGTGGTATCTTAAGTGGATGCAGCTACTTGTCAAGACCAACACTATGAGAAGGGATTCCTATTCTACCCTTAGTGCAACTAAGAAGGGGACCAAGATTTCATGGGCTCATCTCCTACACTCTTGACTGATGAGCGAAATCGCCCAAAAAGTCTTGAGCACCTCGAACGCTCATTCAAAGATTGGGCCTTTCATTGCAGCCCTATTCGAATTTGTTGCTAGACAAATGGATGCAAAGGGTCGAGAGATAGTTCAACACTATAGTGTAGAGTGCACCAAAGCAAAGCAGGTGCAATCACCCTAGGAGGACAAAGCAAAGAGAGACATGATGCAAGCCCTGCAAGATGCCCAGTACTCATCAGAGGAAGCCACTATAGCAGTTTATGGCCAATCCCTAGCGGAGCGACTGTGGGATATGCTCCTTGCAGGGGAAGGGTTTCTAGCCTCACCATCTAAGTAGAAATCTTCCAAGAAGATCAAGCTAAACCTTTGCTCAAACTCTATGCTTCCAAATTCAGAGAGCTAGAGCAAACTGAAGGATAACATTACTAGCATTCTACTGACAACACCTCCTAGGAGCTGTTTGAAACAATTTTCCCCTGTTCATAGCATGGCCGACCGGCCAACATCACCAGCACAGAAGCAGAAGGTTCTGACTACAAAAGGAGTACCGGCTAGTAGAGAGCCAGAAGATGCACTGAGTGTGTTACAAAACTATGCTGATGAATAGAGGACAATTTAGTTGCAGCTGAGACAACAAGTACAAGAATTAACTGAAGACAAGAAGGCTGGACATGAGTACATGCTGAAGCAGGTTGACATTCAGAAAAAGCTACATGCTACATAGTTGGAGCTCCAGGAGGTCAAGAGAGAATATGCACAATACAGAACCATCCAGGAAAAAAATGCCTCCAAACTCACTGCATAGGTGAGAGTCCAGAAAGAATGCTTACCTACTGTCATGAATTGGTTGGAAGAAATGAAAGCAGAGTTTTTCCTACAGTTGGATTTCATAAGTGCAGCCCATTTTGACTTAAACATCAAAAATCTATTACTCAAGGAACAAATTAATGCTTTGGAAGGGGTTGACCAGAAACTCAGGAAAATGGTAGAGGAGGTTGATGGTATTTTCTTAAGTTCCTTTGATCTCACAGAAATGAAGACAGAGCTAGTCAAAACATCCTAGGACCTATGGTCCAATCTTAAGAACCACTTGTTTGTTATTGCACAACAACCATATGAGGCATTTGCCTCCGCTGCTTACACCTATGACATTATGGCACAAGAATTGGAAGCCCTTAAAGCTGCAACACAACATTCTAAATAGAATTAGATGCCATTAAATGGTGACACATATTTTAGACCTTCCAACAGAGCTTGGGAAACCAGATGAAACAGAGCAAGGCTAGTCTAATCAATTGTCTTCTAAACATGATTCTTTTAAAAATGACAAATATTAGGATGCAGAATTCATTGCTCTCCCCAACCAGGACTTAGCCCCTACTGTAAATTTTGAAGAGGCAGAGACAAAAATGGAAGAGGAACCAGAGCTGCATGATAGCTGCAAGGAAGACACAGATGAAGCAAATCCCATTACTACCAAGGCAGTAGTAATCGATCTAAACTCAACACATACTATCAAGGTACACCTGATGGACTATTTCCAGTAAGGGTTTGAATCTTTCACTTTTTGATAAAAGTTTTACCACCGGGAGTGCTAGGTGTTGAGGGTGACCTCTCCACCCATGTGGGCTTCACCCAAGGAGGGTTAATACACCCCTAGTAAAGGGAAGTTACATCAGGGAGTAGTGGATAATTTTGTAGCTGTAGGGACCATTATAATTATCGCTAATAGCTAGTAGTAGTGGCCTTATCCACCACATCATGTTTTGAACTATTTTATGCTTTTGACTGTTACACGCGACTGAAGTCGGATGATGTTATAAGCTGATCTTCACCTCCTGTATGAGGGTTGTTGTTGTGATCTGCTGGAATACAAACTACTAGTAAAATTTCTACTGTATACATAGTGATCTCAGCTCTTTTTACGTTTTGAGTTATCTTTGCATCTTTCCAATGTTAGTCAGATGTAAGTCCGACCTTGGCACTACCATTTCCAGGTGTGGATATGTGTAGGTGTTTTCCAGCTTTTTGGAGACACCATGAATAGGGAGACAACTCTAGTAGTCTCTATGGAAAGCTTTTGAGGAAATCAAATGTCAAATTGTTTTCTCAAGCAAAGGAGCTTTTATGTCCCTAGATTCTATATGGTCTCAACAATCTTCAAAAGTGCTATTCTCTCTAAGGATGATTTTTTAATGGCCAGTCTTTTGTTCAAGAAGGGGTTGCAGAGTTGGGGCCAACTTTGGAATAGAGAAGAATACAGATGGAAGACTTGGATTGAAATAAGAAGGAAATTTGGCCTAAATAACCAATAGCAGGACCTTGTCATGAATAGAATACAACTATGGGAAGGAGCCCCATAGTAGAAGGGTGGAGCCTTCCTAGTTTATAGTAGGGAGTTTAGCTAGATTGGGAGCTCCTCTTTTTTCCATATCCCTACTCCAGCTGGTGACATTAAAGATCTCTTTAATGTCTTAAATACTAGGTGGAATCTGCATGACTTAAAATTCAAATGGAAAGCTAGATTCAGATGCATTTGGTTAAAGAGTGTCCCTGATAAAATGTCTATTTTATTATGGTTGATTTTACACAAGGCTATTTGGACAAATGCTAGAGGTTTGAAGATTGGCAAGGGAGATAGGAAAAGCAGGAGATGCCTTGTTTTGAATGAAGAAATATTTCATCTTTTTGTTGCTTGTCCCCAAGCTAGAAGAGTTTGGAAGTTCATTCAGTTAGAAATAGTTGAACTTGTCAACTAGAAAGCCATCCTACTAGCTGATGCTGCAAAGACAAAGCAAGACACTTGGACTCAAATAAGAGCCAATGCTTTGTGGTACATTTGCATCTGCAAGAATAATTTCCAATTTAATCAAATTGTTTTTTTCTGCTGACATCTATTTCCTTGCTTGGTGGGACCAAAAAAAAGGAGAATTGAAGAGCTGATTGCCAACTATGAAGGACTTCATCGATATAAAAAATAATCAGGATGAACACATGGGTGGTTGCCCTATGGCCAGGCACAATAGAGATCCTCTTAATGCAAGCCACTTTGATGTTGTTGGTACCAATCTTGATCCTGCTGGGAGCCTCTCCAAGAATGTGGACTCACACTCCAATCCATCTACTAATGCTGATGATTTTTCCCTTGATGAAGACTCAAGCTCTGAAGACACTGACATTGTCCATGCTCTAATAATTCTTCTAATGGTTTTGACTACTAGTTTCCACAAGTTGTTATATTTAGCTTTCATGAGCTTGTTACCCCTGTTGGTGGTTTCTCTACTACTTGTTATCTACTTCTACAAGTATATACACCTTTTTGGAATAAGGTGGTCTATGTACAAAGTTATGACTTTTGATTCTAATATGAAGTGATACTTTTTTTTTCATAGAAAGGGAAATTGTTGAGATACCAGTGAATCTCATTCAGCTCGGTATTGAGTAGTTGATTCCAGAGCCCAAACAAGAATTGAACCATGGAACACAAGATCATCCTGTGATGGTAGTGGTGAGTGCCAATCTTTCTTTCGAGAAACTTGGAGTGATAAGAGATTTATTTGTTAGATACAAGGATGTTTGCATGGAGTTATACAAATTTAAGGGGATTTTCTCCTAAGTTGTGTTAACAAAAGATCCCTTTAGTGCCAGATGCTAAACTAATACAACAACAAAGGTACAAAATGAATCCTAATTATGCCAAACAGGTCAAAGCCGAGTTGGATCAACTCTTATGTGCTGGCTTCATATATGCCATTGATTGTAGTAGTGAATGGCTCTTTCCTATTGTGGTTGTGCTTAAGAAAAATGACAAACTCTGAGTTTGTGTGGACTATAGGTAGTTGAATGTCTAGATAGTTCCTGATCCTTTTCCTATACACTTTGCTAATGGAATTTTGGAACAAGTGGCAGAACATGAGATGTACTCATTTATGGATGGTTATAGTGGATAAACCAGATTATAGTGGCTCCAGAAGATCAATAAAAAACTGCCTTTAAATTATAGAATGGGGTGCTTATGCAACCAAAGCTATGCCCTTTGGATTGAGAAATGCCCCATCAACCTTTTAGAAGTTATGGTTGAAACTTTCTGAGATTACCTTACGGAGTTCATTAACATTTATCTAGATGATTTCTGTGTCTATTCCTCAGATATAGATAATCTTGGATACCTAGAGAAATTATTTGTGAGGTGCAGACAAGCTAATATCTCTTTGAATCTAGCTAAAAGTGTATTTTGTGTCTAGGTTGGCATACTACTTAGCCATGTTATTTCCAAGGATGGCATCAAAATGAAGCTAAGTAAAATTAAAGGCATACAACAGATGCTTAAGCCTCAAAACTTAACCCAATTGTGTTCTTTCATAAAAAAATTTGCCAGAATTGCAGTGCCCTTGAATGAATTGACAAAGAAAGATGCCAAGTTTGAATGGAATGCTGAGTTGATCATAGTTTTCAATGATTTGAAGAACCAAGCTATGGCTACACCAATTCTCACACAACCCAAGTGGGATGTTATATTCCATGTACATGTGGATTCTTCTGGTTACACTTAGGCATTGTTTTGGCTTAGTTGGATGGTCAATTGAACTCCTATTAGACTATCCGGTCTATTATGCTAGCAGATGCTACTGAGTCAAAGTATAGCACTACAAAGTGAAGTTTTGGGAATGGGATTTAGTGTGCAAAAACTAAGGCACTATTTACTCGATAACCATTTTGTATTCTATATGGATCATCAAGCCTTGCTTTATCTTATCAATAAGAATTTCATTCAAAGATTCTTGATTATTGGATGCTTTGGTTGTAAAAATTCAACTTTAAAATTATTCATAAGCTAGGCAAAAGTCATGTTGGAGCTAACTATTTGTCCAGGTTACCAGGACCCGAAGAAACACAAGGAGTTGATATGGAGTTTCTAGATGCCAAATTATTTGCACTAGATTACTATGAGAATGAATATGCAGGGTTGTTGGATTACTTATCAAAAGGCACATCTCCTAAAACCATGGCTTGAGATAGACACAGACAACTAGCTTTAAAGGCTCGGAAATACACTTTGATTGGTGGGCAACTATATCGTCAATGTGCAGATGGAGTTTTGCATCACTGGGCTTTGCCACATGAGTGAGCTATCGCATCAAGAGGACATTTTCAAGGAGAGTTAACTGCTCAAAAAGTGTTACAAGCAAGTTTGTGGTGGGAATCCTTGTTTAAGGATGCTGAGACTAAATGCAATGTCATGTGTGTCAAAGCACTAGATGGCTATGAGATAGCTATTGGCTAATCAGTCTATGCATTTGCAACCCACAAGGCCATGGGAAGCTTTTCTGTGTTGGGGATTGGATTTTGTTGGTCCTTTTAAACCAACGAGTTTTACTCAAAATAAATTTATCATCTTTGCGGCTCGTTATGCTACAAAGTGGGAAGAAGCTAAGGCACTCCGAGATGACTCGGCTCAGAGTGCTATTAAGTTCATCTTTGAAAATATTATATGTAACTTGTAAGTATGGATCCCTTTGCAACTTGTCAGTGGTCAAGGGATACATTTCCTCAATGACGTGATGCAATTAGTCAAAATAGAATTCAAAATCATGCATATAGTTTGCACTACTTACTATGCCCATGGTAATGGTGAAGCCTAGTCAACTAATAAGACATTGAAACTTATCCTCACTAGGATAGTACAATCCGCTAAGGGTGAATGGGATTCCAAGTTACAATTTGCTTTATGGTCTTATCACACTGCTTACAAGGTGACTACTAATCTTACAACCTTTCGAATGGTGGCCTTCAGCTTAGAGGCAATTCTTCCCTTAGAATTTATTGTTCCAATTATTCGATGAGCTTCTTGGTCATAGGCAATAATACAGCATAGAAGGAAGGCCTGACATGATCGACACCTAGCCCTAACCCCCGAGTGTTTTATATGTTGGCACATATTCTGCACTGAAGCACGCTCACCTTAGGATTGCTAGAGTGAGCATCTTCACCGAGCATGGTTGGGTTGTGAACCAAGCAATTCTCATTTAGTCAGGTGAGGAAACCAGAGTGTCAACAAAGGTTTTATAAAAATAAATAAAATGTATGCCCACAAAAATAAAATGTATGCCACCTATCTTGTGAAACCACAAATCCTGAATGAATGAATGGTATGCCATTTATCTTGTAATTTTGAAGGAAACCACCGTGCTGGTGGCAGTTAATCCTAGACGACGTATCGTGTGCAACCAACCACCACACTGGTTGCGATCCTAAAATAGTTTGTATAAATGCAATTGTCAATATGGCCCTTGAGGGGTCCCCTTTAGGGGCAAGGGCCATATCGACATGGTACTAGACATATAGGGCATGCCGATATGGCTCTTATGCTTAAAGATGACCCCTCAAGAGCCCATATATTGTACACAACCAACCACACACTGGTGACCACTTATCCTGTACTACCACTGTGCTGGTTGTAATCCTAAAACAGCTTGTTTGTATAAAGGAAACTTGTATTCGAATGGCTACAAACATTTGACAATTGTGACAGTAATTAAAGAGTGGTTTCATTAATAATTGAACAGATACATCTCATACATTGAGGTCTTTCAGCAAAATCCAGCCGCTTGGAGGTCTTTTATGTACATCCGGTTGCTTGGAGGATGGGCCCTTCTCACTCCTTTCTTTAGTGGGCTGGTTCCACATTTTACTCTCTACCTTAAGCTCCCTTCATCAGGCTGTTGCTCTTTGGGCTATGTCCGCTCTTTGATAAGAGGATTGGTGGACCTGATGGGGGGAGCATCCCTTCTTCCTAAGGCTCGACTTCTTCCCTTCAGGCTTCCTTCTTTTAGGTGGTAGGTTCTTCCCTTCATGGCCCTTTTCTTTTGCCTTGTAGACCCATCTGGTGATTTTTTTTGTAGCATCTCTGCAATAGCAAGGATAATTGATGTTTCCATGACATCTATAGTGGCATTCCACAATTAGTAGTGGCATTGGATAGATGCAATAGTAGGCACAATTGATGTTTCTATGACATTTATAGTGGCATTCCACACTCAGGTTCTTTGCAAAGTGAGTTTGCATCCACAAACACCCCAAAGCAAAACACATGTAGAGCATGGATGCACTCGGGCCATCAAATCATGGACTCATCTATGATGTGCAGATGGCAGACCATGCACTTCTGACCCTACCACATCTCAAGAGGATAGTCATCCACTTTAACTATTGGAGCTATCAATACCATAGTCTGACCCTGTGCATCAACAAGCTCTTTCTTGATTCCTTCCTGCCTCAACTTGAGGGTGCAAAAATTCTCCTACTACACCTCTATTTGTTACTCACTCACTGAAATAGCTCTGCCTAATTCTATCAACTATTGTTGAACTTGGTGAAACTATCTAGTAGCTTCTTTGTAGGCCTCTTTCAAGAGATCCACTCTATGTTGGGTTTTAGTCAGGACGGAGGATTGCTTGTTAAAACTTTAAAGAGCCATGGCAAGCTCGCGTAGAGCTCTAATATAATCCAATTTTAGGGACTCGTACATATATTGTCAAAATTGCACATTCTCTTTTTCTTCTCCACTGTGGCTTCTGCACCCTTGTAATTCTTCAAGCCAGTTATCTCGCTCTTGGAGATCGCTTCTGAGAAAGAGATTGTACATCCATTAAATTGCTCTATTACTTTTTGAACATGCTAGAACTTCCTGGTTCCTCTTGTATCAGGAAAATATTGCCTTGTATATTTCAACACATCCTGAACATCAGTTGGCAAGATTGAAACCTTGACTCCACCATTTGCACTAATCAGAGTGTCTGGGGTATAAAGCTAAAATATCATTTCTCTTCCATGATTTCTCTAAGAATTGTTCTTGCAAATCACCTCCAAGTACGCCTAGTGCCTTTTCAATCATGCTTTCACTAATGTTAATATTCAGAATTTAACAAACAATGTATCCATCCTTCATGTTCACTTCATCGATCAACTTGGTGAAGTTGGAGAGACTCCAAATGGGGTTTTGAAAGACTATGTGAGGAGCTGTCGTAAGTCACAATTTCAATATTAGGGGAGGATTGATATGTGAGGACCTCTTGCATGTGACATTGCGAAAATTTTGGACTAAAAAAGGGGCCCTATAAGAGATCTCTTGGGCTGGCGACATGGAAGGATAAGGTGAATAAAACTAAGTAAAACATTGGATAGTGGAGGGCAATATAACATTAGAAATGGCATGACTTTTCTGTTTCTTTTTTGAAAGGCCCAAAGTTCAATGTAGGCCTCCCACTTGGCTACCTCCACTCTCTGATCACGTTTTTGAACAGTAACCAAATTGAAAAACCTAGTTTCTCAACCAAACTTTTACCATTTGTCCTAAAACCAAATCCTCCCATCCAACTACTGCACTCCTCTCATTCTCTCTCATTCCTCTTCCATCTCCCTCATTTCTGAGCTCCATTTCAAATTTCTCTTGCTGCAAACCTATTTTCAAATCTGTTTGTTTCTTTTGAGTGGGAAGCTTCTCTCTTTGGTCTCCCTATCATGGGATGGAATCTCACGCCCAAATCTCGTCATTTCCCTTCTTTACTTGCATTTCCCTCCCATTTCACTCTCGTTCTTTCAAAACTTTCAAAATTTTTGAACGAGATTCACTCTACCTTCTTCTTACTCTATCTGGGGTGCTTTTCATTCGGGTCATTGTTTGCTTGGGTGTAGCCATTTTTGATGAGGTTGAGGGAATTTTCTATATATAGGTATCTTGCATGACCCATAACTTATGCATTGCTCAACGGAATTTGGCAAACTTTGTCTTCAAGTACACATTCCAAACTTGAACATAAGACCAAAACATTATGGAATGAGGATTTGCAAAAGTATCTTCCGTTGCCATTTTGATAATGTGCCATTGTTTTCCTCATCCCACAATCTGTTCCTTGTGCCTTGATCAAAATTTCAGCTTTCCTATCTCACAGCCTCTATTTGGTTCACTTGCAAGCCATGACGAGCTACATCTTGCCATTGATGCCAAAGAGGCGATCAATGAACCATCACCAGAATAAAGACTAGCTAGCTTGTGAGGTAATATTACTAATAGCTGAGAAACTTGTACCACATGTTATTGGGGTGTTACCAAGGCATAATTTTACCTTGGGCAATCACTCATGACATGTAAATATAGCATGTGGGTTCAACACAAGGGGGTTTCAAATAGAAAAAATCCACAAATGTTTATAAAATATGCTTATTGAAGGGGTTTTGAAATTAAAATCAAAAGCTTGAATAAATAAGGGGTCATTCTAAAGACTTATAATTTATAGATAAGGGCTTTAATCACACACATTGAATGCATGTGATATACAGGGTTTTCAAGTTGTCCCTCCCCCTAATAATTTTACTTACACCATGTTTCTGAGTATCAATAGTGGTTTTGAGACTTCAAGGATTACAAGGATGAAGCTATGTACTTTGGTTCTATAGAATATTAAATCCAAATATTTATGGTGATGATTTTAACATTTGCAATTCCCTAGTATTTAAAATCTTGTCTACTTAAAAGATTGAATTTTGAAGCTAGTTAAAGCTTTACATCATGCAATCCACACAAGTTTCCAACTAGATAGGAAAGAAGGGAAGGTCTGTATGTGGCCCATGGGCCATTCAATTTATAAAGTGACATTTTCACAAGCCTTTCTCTATTGGATTAGGTTCAAATAAGAGCCAAGTAGATATATTGCAGGTCTACTAGCTATTTTAACAATATGCACTCTTAAAGCAAACTAAGAAATAATGAAATAATCCTTGTGCAACCACTTTATTATTGTTAGATTTGAGTGAAACACTCTCACTATATCGTATATTATTTTGTGATTATTTAATGATTCCCAATAGTAGACTTCTTAAACATGGACCAATTGGATGGAATAATTGTGGAGGTTTATTTAAGTAGGTAAAAATTATTTACTTGAGTGCAAAGATGCTTGCCCATGTGAGCATAACCTTAGCTCACAGGAGCTTACCTTTTCTTTCGTGGTGTACACAGATATGAACAGCACTTGTAGATGCTTGCCATGTGTCTATGCACTTGTACATGATCATTTGAATGTGTATGCATTTGCTTGGCAAGACATTTAGGATGATTGCTCATACAAAGGCAGGGTGGAGGTTTTACAAGAGTCAAAGCCCCATGTTTGCGTTTGCAACATTAATAATTCGAAAGTGCTTCTTTCAATGTGCTAGAGTTGTACAATAGTATAAGGAACCTTTTATTGATGCGTGCAACCTTATTTTCAGCTAGATCAAATGTAGTGTGCATATGTAAATGTTATCCAAAGCTTGCCTCCACAGACTTTATCTTTGATAAAGTATATGTAAAGAAGCTAAAGGCTTCCCAAAAGAGATGATGTCCCAATGCTCAAGGTCTATTGTTTTACAAACAAAATTACAGATCTTGCTAGAGAGTATGTGACAACATGCTTATTAAAATTGATATGAGAAATTCAAGGTTATTATAGAAGTGGTAAGAATAGGTGAAGAATCAAAATGTTATAAATATCTTTTACAATAGCTAGTGGTAAGGTATGACACGTACATTAGTGAATGAGGTTGGAAAGCATGATGTACGACTGCCTTGCAAATGGTGATGGAGGTCATTCCAAGTCCCATCATGGACTTGAGCTGAGGGGTGTGGTGGGGGAGAGGTGCCAAGAAGTGGGTGTGGGGTGTGGAGAGATTACATGTGATTTGATGTAGGTATTGAGGCAATGTGGTCTAGAAGGAGATTTGGAGATGAGAGAGAGAGAGAGAGAGAGAGGGGGGGGGGGGCTAGAGGCCCTAATAATGAACCTTCCATATGACAAGGTGGGTGGGTGGGTGGGTGTGTGTGTGTGAGAGAGTGAGAGAGAGAGAGAGAGAGAGAGGGGGGGGGGGGGGGGATTTGTTAAGAGAAAACGCTCTTAAGGAGGTGTAGCGTATAGGACTCGAGTGAATAGGTTCCTCCAAAGAGGAAGAGGAAGAGAGAGAGAGAGAGAGAGAGAGACGGGGGGGTAGGGAAGGAGATATTTGGGAGACATCGAAGGTTTTATTAGGTGGTGTAAAACTGATATTCTTTCTTACAAAAAAAAGTGAAGATATCTAGGGAGGAGGAAAAATCGATATGTATAAGAGCAAAGAAATATCTGCAGGGCTAGGGAGGCCAAAATATTTGATTGACGGGTTTGCATTCAATGATAAAAGAGCAAAAGGCGGTAATGAGGGGGGCGTGGGATGACATGGCAGCGGCGTGACACGTGGACCAATAGTGTACGGGATAGGGTGGTGAATCGGACGGTTACGATGGCATGTTAGATGGAGGGCGATCGGACGGCGGAGAGGCCTCGAGTCTCTCTCTAGGGGCGCGGGATTTTGCATTGTATATTCTCTCTCTTTCTGTCTGAGCCGTTTTGCATGATAGAGCTTCGTTTTGGACCTTCTTTGGCAGCCCTCACCCTGCTTCCTTTCTAGCTTCATATCCGGTACACTATCGATCATCTCACGCACTCGCATGCCCTTGACCTCCCCCCTCCCGACAACTTCTATCGTTGCTTTTCCTTCTCCTCCATTCCATCTCTTCTCCCCCTCTTCTTCTTCCTTCCCTTTAATTCATCCCTTCCACCTTCTCCTTTCATCCCCCTCCCCTCTTCTCTCCCCTCTGCCTTTCCTTGCAGCCCCAGTAGCCTACTCCTTCCCTGCCAGTTTCCACTTTGCAGCAGCCCACTGCCCCATCAGTCTTTGTTATAACTTCTTTGCTAGATCTCCCCCCCACACGCCCCGGCTTGCGCCCCGGAGACCTTTTCGCGAACGCTCCCGTGTTTCTGGCAATTTTGCCAAGGACCCAGTGGGATCGGGACGAAGCTCATAAGGTGGAGAGCTACCTGCAGCATTACCCTCCTCCAGGTAGGAGATCTATTTCCTGACTGGAATTTCCAGCAAGGAGTGGCTGTTACGTAGCTTTATGGCGCTTTAGCTTAACGTAGCTCTACCGTGATGTCAAGGGTGAAGCTGCGAGACGCGAAAGTGCTTTTGGAGCTCGAAATTCTGATCTGCTTTTCCGTGCGGAAATAAAAGTCTATCGTTAATTGAAGCAGCCTCTCCAGCCTCCAAGCACAGTCTCCAACTAGTTACCGGTGCAGTAAGAGTCTGCTAGTGTGTGTGAGAGTATATGGCCAAGGATCCCGCACCTTCCAGCTATTCACAGCTTGTCGTTTCTTAAATTGGTTAGTGCCGTTCCTTCAGCAGTTGTGCTTCTGTGAACGACGAAGGTGCAAAGCAGCAGAAAAGGCTTTCGAAAAAATTATTGTCCCCAGGCACGTATAAGTACCACTGCCGCATTTCTGCGCAGGACAGCCGATGTTTTGAATCGGTACCGATCGGAGGCTCACGCCGGTGGTTGTTGATGATTCTTGGAGAAGCTTTCCTGGAAGCACTAGATATTGTGTACTAAACGTGCTGCAACAGCAGTATCCCCATGATAGTGAGGCCCTGCCCGATCATAGCCTCACTTACCCTTTTTTTAAAGTTTTTTGCTTGCAAGACAGTTGTTTTGGTTGGTGACGAGTGCTCTCAAGTCACCCGCTGCACCATCCCTGCGTGACAATATTCATTCTGCTGACTCTATGCTACCTAGATTCATACCTAAATGCCGTGAAATACTGCCCTTTTAGTTGAGGTTGTTGTATTTTGTTGCGCACCATTGCCACTCACTTCATCGGTTGGCCTTGCAGGAGCACGGAGTGAAGCCCTCTCGTACTGAGATGCTAGCATGTGCTCATCCCGTGCCGGATCGTCGTTCGAAACCCCATCCGAATCAACTTCTGAAATGCCCACGTTGTGATTCTGGGGATACGAAATTTTGCTACTACAACAATTATAGCCTAACGCAGCCCCGGTACTTTTGCAAGAATTGCAAAAGGTATTGGACCGACGGGGGAGCTTTGAGGAATGTCCCCGTCGGTGGAGGGTTAAGGAAGAATAAAAGATCCAAGCAGAAAGCTGCAGCGCAAGCGGAGGCAGGAGCCAAAGTTCCTTTATCATCGAGCTACGACACGCTCATCATCGAGAAATCGCATGTGGCAACACCCACGCCGCTGAGCAGCAGCGACGGATCACCTAGCACTCCAGCGTCTGAGGACGTGGGCAACCTCATCAGGTACACCAATCCTCCTCCAGTGGAGCAGAAGTATAGCTACGATCCAGCGAGAAGGGTGCAGCGGGTGTACGAGGCGGGGGAGGAGGGTGTCGCGGAGCTACAGCGGTTCAGCTACGGGAATCATGCGCAACAGTTCTTTCCAGGGTACAGCTACAGTTTCGTGGTCGGGGGGGTGCCGCAGGGGTACGGGGCGTACGAGATGACTTCTGGAACGGGGAGGGTAAGAGGGGAGGGGAGATCCAATGCGAGCTCGGAAGTGAGAGAGGAGGTTCAACAGCAGGAGAAGCAAAGAGCGACCAACGAAGCGGAGAGAGATCGAGAACACTATACAATGCTCGAATCGTCTTCTCGCCAGCAATCCTTACAGGGGCAACAACAAGATCAGCGATTGTTTGTGCATCTGCAGGAATTGGGGAGCATGGATCATGAGAGCCGGAGGGGGAGCAGTAGCATCATGGAAGGCAATTTCTTCCCTCTCACGGCCACCGACATTAAATCTAGCAACGACAACGGAGACGCAGGCGTTTTGCACGACGCTAGATCTGACGAAGTTAGTAGCAACGTCAACAACAACGTTAATAATCCTTACGACTGGCAACAACTCATCTCCGAAGGATTGTTCGGGGCTACGGCTACTGATTTCTTCTACACTCCAGGTGGCAGCTGGCCGGATTTCGATTCTGGAGCCGGTTGATTGCTGCCGATCTACTAATCCACGACCTTCTTTTCACGTACTTAGTCGTAGAAAATCTGCTTACCAACAGGCCGACATCTGCGTATAATTGACGAGATTCAGGTGCTACGGTGCTACGGATCTGCTAATTGACTGCATATCACTACCTAATCACTCGCCTAAAATCTGCTTAGCAACAGCATACGAGATTTGTTTTCGATGCGTAGGAATTCTGCCGAGCGTTCACACATCCGCATGCTTTCGGATAACCGATCGATGCGTAGGAATTCTGCTGAGCAGCAGCAAAACCCACTTACTTACACATCCGCATGCTTTCGGATATCTGATCAATCACGCGTTTATCTTGTGGTAGTTAGGTGCACGCAATCTGATTAGTTGCAGCAATCCTGTACGAGATCTGTATTGCTTCACTTACGTAATTATCAAAACAATCATAACCGGTACTATTAACATTTCGTCGTCGTTAATTATCCACGGAACTTGATCCTGTTCTCTTCCCGTCGCTGTGGACGGGAAGCCAATCTTTTCACCGACGAATCTTTCTGTCGCTGCACGATGAGATCGCGATATGATTTTCCCGGCCGCCTCAATTGTAACTTTCGGATCGTAACTTTCTTCTTTTTCCAGACCGTCCATTGTGGGAGGCCCTACCCGATTGACGTGGGTTGCCGGATTGCGTTGCATTTCTTTTTGTGGTCGTGATTCGCTATCTTTTGGATCAGACAGTGGTCTGTGGTGGTGCCGGGTAATTTGCCGCCAATGCCAGAACGCTCAAATATGGGCTACAGATTTGTCAGCGCACTAAGATTTTGCACTTTAATCAAGCCCTCTCCGTAAACATAGATTAGATCTTCCCTCGCCATAAACGTTCGGATGATGACCTTCCAAAACCTTCGTCATCCCATTAAGTTTGAACTAAAGTTGAGATCCACGTACGTTGCTTCAAATTTACATGGCGTTAAACTCAAATATCTCAAATATGGAGCCTGGACTAGAGATTTGTCAGCGCACTAAGATTTGCACTTTAATCAAGCACAGACTAGATTTCCCCATTCGTATGACGTGTTGCATCACCCGTCTAGGAGAGGTCTCTCCCATTCGTATGACGTTGCATCAATTGTCTAGGAGAGGTAAGAGACCTCCTCTAGTGGTGGGTCTCAAGGTGTGATCTTAACCTCTCAATTAGCAAAATTCAGGTTCATGTTACCCAATTTACTCAACTAATTCAATTTCAAATTATTAGGGTACATTAGGAATAAAGGGAGCTCATGTTGGGGGCCTTGAGAGAAATTCACAATTTTTTCATTTTTCTTTCCTCTGCAAGTACACTAAAATATGACATAACTCCACTGACACACGGTGTAGAATTTGCTAATTATGACATCATCAGCGCGTTCGGAGGGGGCCAAAACACTGAGTGACATGGCCCCTGAAAGAAATTCACAATTTCTTCATTTTTCTTTCCTCTACAACACTAAAATATGACATAACGCCACTAATGCACAATGTAGAATTTGGTGGCACGTCGGACGCGGGTCAAAACCCTAGGAACGACATTTACAACACTGAAAACGGGCAATCAGAGGCTCGAAAAAGGCAAAAAAGGCATCGCAAAAAAGTGTACCAACCTATCAAATCGCTTTCATTAGTACACTTTTTGTGGGGCCTTTTTATTCTCTTTAACCTTTTTCGGGCCTACAAGTGTCTGTTTTTAGTGTTTCAAATGTCGTTACGAGAGTTTTGATCCGCTCTAGACATGTCGGTGATGTTAGAAGTATCGAATTCTACACCGTGCATCAGATATAATAAAGTAGCTCAAGTATCCTCATTGAATGTAAACTTGACAATATTTCTCTTTTCTTTCTTTTTTGTATTTTTCAACATTATGTTGACCCTCTTTTGATTGGCGGAGGGCTATTTTCCTTCTAGGCTAAAAGGCCCCAAAATGAGTTTTCTTTTTTTCGAATGGATGTATGTATGTATCTTTTTGAAGTGTTGTACATGAGCTCCCTAATATGCCTTTCCATGGTAGGTTGCTGCTGCTGAACTTTCTACTGGATGGAAAACAGAAGAGAAAATTGAGCCTAATGCTTGCAATCCGAGCACACAGGTAGCGAAGGGTGTAATGAAAGGATAACCAATGGGAAGGAGCCACTTTAACACTTATCCGCATTATGATGAAGCTTACTTGGTCAGATTACATGTGCCCATAACTCCTACAACTTCCAGCAAATTTTTGATAACCTTTTGCCCGTAATTCTGATAGCATCAGATAGGTAGCTTTCTTAACGGATTGGTATCTCCTGCACACACATGCCTAAGCTATTTATACTCAACAAACACAATTCAACTTAGTAGGGGAGCTCTATGTGGATCTATTGGATATTTTTGTATATGGCATTGGAGGCTTTAAGAATTTCTTTTGTATCATTGTGTTCTTTTGGACATCATTGAGATGTGGAGTCTCTCTCTCTCCCATCTCTCCTAGCCCCCATCTCAGCCTGAGCCACCTCTCCTAGCCCATCTCTTCGAGCAATCTGTCTCTCCCATAGCGTAAGCTACCTGAGAAGGTTGTTTCGCTGCTATTGAGTCGACCACTAAAGGACTTCATCACAAAGTTCCTCCAAAGTTCACAGCCACCATTTCGAGTTAAGCTTTAGTTTAGCTAACTTTAGCTTGATTCAGACTGATCTAGTTAGTTCAATTAGCCGTTCAGTTCCAGTTTGAGTTCATAGACTCCAGGTTGGACTAAACCCCTGGCCCAACCTTGGGGGTACACACACAAGTGTAGGTCACCATGGAATTCCCTAAGGTCAAAGTTCTTGCAACCCTAGCTCCATCTTTCAAGCCTTTGTATTCGACCATTGCGAAGACACCTTCCCCCTATGTAAAAACACATAAAAAATGGATCGTTAATATTGACCAGCAGGAGAAAATCTATTACCTACACCAACAGATTAGAGAGCTCAAGCTTCAACTTGCAGCCCTTGGGAGAAAAGTGCAAGATATGGAGAGTAAGTTGGATGCATGATAAGGTGGTACAAAAAGTGGTGTTCAAGACATTGCTATGTTGGTGCTTTTAATAGTGCTCTGCAGTGTACAATGTCCGAACATTAAAAAATCTAGCCCATAATTGAATTCAGCTCCATGTCTTCTTGTAACAACCATGCAGTGTACAATGTCTAAACATTAAAAAATCTAGCCCATAACTAAATTTAGCTCCACATCTTCTTGTAACAATCCTGCAATGCAAATCTGTAATGACCTCCATGTCGTGTCTCTACCCCCCATGACCTCTCTATCTCTGTCTCTGTCTCTATCACTCTCTGTGTGTCTCTCTTGTTCTCCCTCCCTACATCGCTCTGTTTGTTTGTCTTTCACCCTCTGCAAGAGGAGGTGCTTTGAGCTCTGTGTGTGTGTGTGTGTGTGTGTGTATCAATTTTGGTGAGTTTGTTGCTAGTCTTGTGTCCAACCTGCCCATCAAATCTTTGATATCGATTCAAATAGTTCCAGTAAATTCCTTCCACAATACGAAATTAGCCTTAGGGGTTTAGCTTGCTGCATACAGATAATGTCTTTAATAATGTTTCTGAGCAAAGTAAGTTGCTACTTCAAGCAGACGAATGTGAAGGAGAAGACAAAATGTTTTCTCGGAAGAAATAGTGCAATTGAAATGAAAACACCATGGGGTTGTTCCTATTAAGCAGATTGACTTTCAATTTCTCTGTTCACAGATCCTATTCAGCTTTCCTTCTTAGTATGGTTCAATATGCTTGGAATTTCTATCGATGCGTATCAAATGGCTCAATGCTAGAAGTTCCTAAGCATAAAGTGAGTTTATGCTTGGTGTTTAGACTAGCAAGTCCCTTGAATGATAATCAAAAAATTCAACGTCATTCATGGAGGTAAACAGATGCTACAAATTGATCATCCATCGATCAAGAACTTCTGAATGTTGGTTGGTTTACGTTCATGGAAAATGCACTATTGTTTGTGTTGATTCTATAATTCTAGTAAAACTCTCTACTCGGCCAATTGTCTAAAGACAAGAAACATGGTTGTGGGTTTAGTTCCTATCAGGTGTCTCTTGATTGATGCTCTTAAGCAACCGTAGCCTGCACACACACACTCTCTCTCAATTGTTTTATTTCTCTGTAAACACATTGTTATACGATCTATTCAGTGATCCTCTTCCTCAGTTGTTATTGTGTTGGACTGTTCAGACATACTTTCTTTAACATGGAGGGCATGCAAAACCATGTCTTGAATTTGATTTCAAGAAGCCACAATGATTTGTGCAGATGCTCCATCCACAAGCACATAGTAGCATCATCACCCCAAGAAGTGAAGGACTTGGTGTTCTCCTTTTGGTCAATGCAAACTCGCGTGTCACCCAATAATAAGGATGTATGCCGCAAATAGATAGGGAGAAAGTCTTATATAAAACACCCTATTCATCTTCTTGATATTCCCTAGGTGAGTGTTATATCAAGATCCTTATCATCTTCATCCACCCGGCTGATAGTGCTTGGTGGTGCCATATATTGCTTCTTAAACTTACATATTGCTTGTTTGTTCTACTTCATATGACATACTACTCGTTAGTGCCACATTTGCTTGTTAATGGTACTTATTGTAATAGAGTACTTGCTAAGTATGCTAGTTATGGCATATTCCTACTTGCTACTACTACTTAGTAGGAGACATTGCTTGTTAGTGCTACTAATTGCTTGTTGTGGTTAGTCTAGTTACTATGACATAGTGCTTGAGAGTGCTGATTAGTGCTTCAAGTACTGCTTATTTATTCCAACACTGTAGTTCCTATTATTGCTTAATAGTGGTTATTAGTGCTTGATAGTACTTGCTAATGCCATAATAAGTTGTTGGTGCTTGGCAGTGCTTCTTTGTGTTACATATTTCATGTTACTTTCACTTACTGTCACATAGTGCTTGTTAGTGCCTGTTAGTGCAGTAACCTACTAATTAGTATTATTTAATACTTGTTGGTGCTAATTAGTGCTTGTTAGTGCCTGTTAGTTCAGTAACTTGCTAATTAGTACCTGTTAATACTTGTTGGTGCTAATTAGTACTCGTTAATACTTGTTAGTGCCTTGTTAGTTTAGTAAACTACTAATTAGTACCTATTAGTGGTTGTTAGTGCATGTTGGTTCAGTAACTTGCTAATTAGTACTACTTAATGGCATGCTATTTCGTGCTTGTTAGTTTAATGCTATCTAGTATTGCTTGTTTTTGCTTGTTAGTGCTTGATAATGCCTATTCTGTTAGTGCCTGATAATGCTCGTTAGTGCATGTTAGTGTTTCCTGCTAGTGTTGCTTGTTATTGCCCCACTTAGTGCTTGTTAGTGCTTGTCAGTGCCTGCTAGTTCAGTAACTTGCTAATTAGTACCTGTCAGTGCCTGCTAATACTTGTTGATGCTTGATCATAATCTGATCACTTTTGTAGATAAAATTTCTAATCACATTGGATGTTTTCATGTGCAGGTTGAGTTATTTATAGAGTTTAAGAAAAATTATCAAGACATCACAATGCAACAACGCTCATTTGAATGATTAAAACCATTTTTTGTTCGTAAATTGAAGGACAGATATACATGTTACTACATTCAACATGTCCAAATGGCCTTCTTTAAAGACTCCATCAATATCATGCGGCGTCCCAACACCGATCTACATGGAGCGCATTGTTATTGCAATTGTGAAATATGTGCAAGGGACAATACTGGAGGTGTGTATAAAGATTCTAACCATACATACACTAGCATTACATGCTTTTGGGAAAGTGTGTTGTGTCAGAAGCCTTTAGGAAGCATGTACCATCACTTGGAATGCCTGATGGGAGAATGTTCTAGTTGTGGGCCAAAAAAATTTCTGGCCTGCCCACAAGAGAAGGCTGACTCTACCCACCATGTTTCTGTTAAGGTTTTTGAGGATCTAGACATAAATATAGGAAAACGTGGGGAGAAAAAAAGAAGAAAGGTGCTCACATTCAAGAAAATGACTTGCAGTGCCATGTTACGGATGTCTCGGGATTGCATGAAGTCCATTAAGCACAACTTCATATACAAGTTCCAAGCTAAACAATTTAAAGAATGTCTGCAAAGGTTTCCTAAAGATGTTGTTGTGTCATTTTAGGTTCTTGGAATAGATGTTGCAACAAAGTGTATGTGACAGGTTGGGAATATCAAGTTATTATTCTTGAGAGGACATGGAAGCTGAAGAAAACCCTTGTGATGATCCTACATATGAAGGACATCGTGATACAATGAGTGATGCTCTCTATGTTGGATACAATTTTGCAGTCAATGGAGAGGCAGAAAATGATGAGGGTGCAGATTTTTATGTCCTACAGTGCACTACCAAGAAGGAGCTTGCGAATCGAAAATTTGAAGGGTGGATGGGATGTTGAGATATCGAGCTCCACTCTGATATGCCAGGGTGACCGTTGTGCATTTATGTCACCGACTTGTTAGCTACAGACGTGGTTGGTACACCGCCGATGAATAATAGCTGGATGATAGCTATCCTTATGTACTCTACTTTGTGGCTCAATTAGTATGCCACCTTAGTTAGCTAAGTTTGGTTTGAGACCCACATATAGGGTTCTTCTATTTCTTTGTACTAGAGTTCTTTTGGCTTTCACAACTAAGAAGAGAAAAAGTGTTTTCAGCCTCCACCTTTGTGTGTATTCCCCCATTGTGTATGTGAGAAAGCCACAAGTGAGACTCCTTCCTTCTCTCCCACTATCTTCACATGGTATCAGAGCTTGGTTCGTGGTAAGGAGCTCAAGAAAGCAAACCAAGTTTGCGGTGTCCTGGTAAGAGGACCAGTGTTGCTTTCCTTTTTCGAGTTTGGGAGCAAATCTCTGCAGGTAGCACAGCTGGAAAGTGTAAGAGTGCATTGTCTCAAATTTAGACGCCCTTCGCGGTGTGGCGAAAGGGCATTATATGCCCTAGATGACTTTATTTTTCTGATTTGAGGCCATTTTGGGGCCCGTTTTAGAGGCAGAAGTTCTCCGCAAGCACTGAGAAAAAGGCCCTATTTTTGCTGTGCGACCACTGCTCTACAGGTCGGTGAAAAGTTGCTGCAAAAATTGCATCGTATGCCTGTGCACAGAGATACTGGGGGTTACAGAATCATCCTTATTGCCTATTGATGCAAAATCATCACTAGGAAGTGACTGTGTGGTCAAATACCACTTTCGTCAGTTTTGCAGATTTGCCTGTGTGAGGCAGAAGCTATGTTTTTTGCAGTGACAGAATATTTTGCAGTGTTCTGTAATGGCGTCTTATTCTCTTTCACAGATTGTCACTGAAAAGCTTGACAAGAACAACTTCCAAGCATGGAAGTTTAGAATGACGAATTTCCTTATGGGAAAAGGCTATTGGGAGTTCATTATAGGAAATGAAGAAGAACCAGTTCTTCCTAATGTTCCCAATCAATAGGAAATGCAGGCATTTAAAGGATGGCATGAGAGACCCAGAAAAGTTATGTACTGGCTGTCTATCAGTATTTCAGATTCTATGATTGTGCATATTCAGGATGCAAGTACGCCAAAGGAGGCATGGGATACTTTAACAAAAATGTACCAGCACAAATATGCAAGCCAAGAAAATGCAACTCAAGCAGGAGTTGCACAATGTGTAGAGAGAAAATATGAGCATCAATGACTACCACATGAAGGTGAAGAAAATTGCAGATGCACTTCCTTCCATTGGGTCACTAGTGGAAGATGATGATTTGGTTTATGTGACCTTGAATGGTCTAGGAAAGGATTATGCACAGTTCCGGACATCCATTGCCGTCCGTGAAAAATTTCCTGATTTTGAAATTTCTAAAGAGTAGAGAAATGGTGGTGCATCTTCTTCAGGAGGAACTTCAAAAGAAACTGTCTTCTACTCAAATGCTAGAAGAGGTAGAGGCAGAGGTAGAGGTAGAGGAGGCTGATCTGGAGGCCATGGTAGAAATCAGAATATGCAGCAAACTCAAGAAAACCAGTCCTATTGAAGAGGACGTGGTAACTCTAGAGGCAGGGGGAGCCAAAGAGGTTGTGGTGGATGGCAGAGAGGCCTAAATGCAAACATCAATGTTGAATGCTACTATTGTGGGAAAATGGGTCATATGGCTAAAGACTGCTATAAAAAGTAGAATGACATCATAAATAGAAAATTGCAGCAAGGGAATTATGCATCTTCTAGTAGACAGGGCGATGACAAAAATGAGCATCTGTTTATGGTGCAGCACATGACCAATTCTGTGACAAGTGCAGAAGAAAGCAATGATGTGTGGTATGTTGACTCAGGTGCATCCAACCACATGACAGGTCATGCAGAATGGATGCAGGATGCAAGGAAAATGGAAAGACTAGGATTTGTGGAGACTGGTGATGATACTACACATCCTATTATGCAGATTGGTAAAATTCCTTTGTCTATGCAGGATGGGAAAAAGAAATACCTGTCTGATGTATTTCATGTCCCGAATATCACCAAGAACCTGGTTTCTGTTGGTCAAATGGTTGAGCAGGGCTTGCAGGTAACATTTAATCCTCATGGATGCTTTGTTGAGGATATGAAAAATAACGATCGCCAAAGGAAAGAAGAAGGGCAAGATGTTTACATTGGATGTGGACATGCCTGAATTGAGTGTAGCAATGTTTGCACATGGGACTGGTGTAGTTGTAGATATTGATATCTGGCATAAACGCATTGGTCATGTTAATGTACAGCGACTTAAATCAATGGCCCAAAATATTGTTGCAGGATTGCCTAAATTCAAGGTTGCAGAAATGCATAAGGTATGTGAAGCCTGTCAATTTGGAAAACAGGCAAGGAAACCATTTCCTAGACATTTTTAAGAGAGTAAGAAGCCATTGGAATTAATCGACTCTGATGTGTGGACTATTAAAGCTGCATCTATTGGAGGCTGTCATTATTTTGTCACTTTTATTGATGACTACACCAGAAAAGTTTGGGTGTATTTTATGAAAAAGAAAAGTGAAATGTTTGGGCATTTCAAAGCTTTTAAAGCTATGGTTGAAAAAGAAACATGCTTGCAAATAAAATGCCTAAGGTCAGATGGAGGGGGAGAGTACCTCTCAAATGAGTTTGCAAGGTTCCTGCAGGAGCATGGCATAAAGAAGCAATATTCATGCAGTCATACCCCACAGCAAAATGGACTTGCAAAAAGGAAAAATAGGCATATTGGAGAGGTATCTCGAGCCATGCTAAATGAAAAAGACCTACCAGATTATTATTGGGTTGAAGCAGTTGCTATAGCAGTTTACATAATGAACAGGACTCCCACTGTAGTAATACATGGCATGACGCCAAAGGAGATGTATACTGGTAGGAAACCAGACATTTCTCATTTGAAAATTTTTTGTTGCATTGCCTATGTTCATGTGCCAGATGAGTTGAGGTCCAAGTTGGATCCAAAAGCTGAGAAGTGCATCTTTATTGGTTATTCTCTGCACTAGAAAGGGTATAGATGCTATAACACTTCTACTAGTTTACAGTGAGCAGAGATGTTGTTTTTGATGAGATGAGCAGCTGGTATAAACCAGTAAATGTGATTGATGATGTAGATGCACAAAATGGTAATGTTGCAGAGAATTTACAACAGGAATCACAAAATATTAGTGCACCTGCAGTGTCCTCTAGCAGTGGTTCACATACTTTGCCATGGACAGGCAGATTGAGATCAGGAGAATCTCCTCATAGCAATGCAGATAATGGTATGCAGGTATCACGAAAAGGAAAAGAGAAGGTAGATCAGCGCATGTTTGATGTGAATGCAGGTCACTCTTATGTGGATGGTGAATCTAGTGGCTCAGAACAGAGCATTGATGATGAGTTGGGTATTCCTTCTGTTGTTACACCTGGAGTAAGGAAGACCAGGGATGTTTTGAGAGCACTTGGAAGTGAGCCTATTTTGCGCAGGTCTACCAGAGCTAGGTACCCTGTGGATAGGTTGAAATATGATGGATTTACAGCCATTCACTATGCCTATATGGTCAAAGTGATACAAGAACCAAAACCCACTTCTTTTGAGCAAGCCATGGGAAAAGAAAAATGGGAGAAAGCCATGGATGAAGAAATGGATGCCTTGGAAGCAACTGCTACATGGGAATTGGTGCCTTTGCCTAAAGAGAAGAATGCAGTTGGCTGTAAGTGGGTTTATAAGGTGAAGCACAATGCAGATGGTTCTGTGAATAGATACAAGGCAAGATTACTTGTCAAAGGGTATGCACAGACATATGGCATTGATTATGAAGAAACATTCAGTGGCAACTGTAAGAGTAGTCATTGCTATGGTTGCATCAAAGGGATGGTCTTTACATCAGATGGATGTAAAGAATGCCTTCTTGCATGGTGATTTGCAAGAAGAGGTCTTTATGGAGCAGCCACCAGGTTATGTTCATGCTGTTGATCCTGAGTTTGTTTGCAGGTTGAAGAAAGCCTTGTATGGCTTGAAGCAAGCACCTAGACCATGGTCTGACAAGATAGGACAGTATCTTGTCACTATTGGCTTTCATATTTCCAAGGCAGATTTCTCACTTTATGTGAGAAAAATAGAGAAAGGTATTATGCTGCTTGTCATTTATGTTGATGATTTGATCATCACAGGTGATAGTGATGAAGATATCCTTCATGTGAAAATGCTATTGAAGCAGAAGTTTGAGATGAAGGATTTGGGAGAGATGCATTATTTCTTGGGCATTGAGGTGATTAGATCACCAAGTGGGATACGGCTCTTGTAGAGGCAGTATGGATTGGACATGCTGTCCAAATATGGGATGACATGCTGTAAGCCTATTTCAGTTCCTTTGGAGCAAATTGTGAAGCTGAGCGTAGATGCAGGTGAGCTTCTAGAAGATCCTACTATGTACAGACGCATAGAAGGAAGTTTGATTTATATGACTATTACCAGGCGCCAGATTTGAGCTATGCTATTGGATTGGTAAGTCAGTTTATGCAGGCTCCAAGGAAACCGCATTTGGATGCGGCTAGACGCATACTCAGGTATGTGAAGTCCACATTGCAGTATGGACTATTTTATGAGGCTGGGGTTCAGATACAGTTGCATGGATACATTGATGCTGATTGGGCTGGTAGTATTTCTGATAGACGATCTACCAATGGATATATGTTCTCTTTTGGGAGTGCTGCAGTCACTTGGAGCGGCAAGAAACAGCCTACAGTTGCCTTATCGAGCACAGAGGCTGAGTATAGGGGTGTAGCAATGGCTACATGTGAGGTAGCTTGGTTGCATAAGCTACTTTATGATATGCATCAGTCTACAGATGGGCCAGTTGTCATTTATTGTGACAACGTGAGCAGTATACACTTGGCAAATAACCCAGTCTATCATGCTAGAACAAAGCACATTGAGGTACATTATCACTATATGCGGGAGAAGGTTTTACTAGGTCTTATTGATCTAGTTTATGTCAGCACAGAGGATCAGGTAGCTGACATATTCACGAAGGCATTGGGCGCAGAGAAGTTGCGCAAGTTCAAAGACCTGCTTGGTGTGCAAGAATTGGGATTGAGCTCGAGGGGGAGTGTTGAGATATCGAGCTCCACTCATGATATGCCAGGGTGACCGTTGTGCATTTATGTCACCGACTTGTTAGCTGCAGATGCGGTTGGTACACCACCGATGAATAATAGCTGGATGACAGCTATCCTTATGTACTCTAGTTCGTGGCTCAGTTAGTATGCCACCTTAGTTAGCTGAGCTTGGTTTGAGACCCACATATAGGGTTCTTCTATTTTTTTGTACTAGAGTTCTTTTGGCTTTCACAACTAAGAAGAGGAAAACTATTTTTAGCCTCCACCTTTGTGTGTATTCCCCCATTGTGTATGTGACAAAGCCGCAAGTGAGACTCCTTCCTTCTCTCCCACTATCTTCACAGGGAAAACATAATTCCATATGGTGGTTTTGTGGTGAAGGGGTTGTACTATGGAAAGAAGGCAGATAACCGTTTACTACGTTCTTGAGAATGAACCCGAGGTTTTTTTGTATTCTCACCTTATCAGAGCTATAAAGTTTCCCATAGTGGAACCTATGGATGGTGACAAGCTGTTCTTCATGTCGGATGAGGTGCATGAATCCATATATGACAGCATGCCATTTGAGTCATAGTTCTAACGTCTTCTCATGCTTTCATGAATGATTGGGAATGCCACTTTATTGTCCGTGCAATAGTGTGCATTGCTATACTTTGAATGGCTACCACCCTTTCATTCCATGTATATAGTGATTGGCTTGTATGAGTGGTTAGAGTTGGTAGTTGGTGCTACTAGTTGGTGCTGCTACTACATAGTGCTACTAAAAAGTGGTGTATATAGTGCTACTAGTTCTGCCCAATGATGCTACTAATTACTAATGCTGTTGCTACTAATTAGTGATGCTACAAATTGCCCCTGCTACTAAGTAGTAATGCTACTGCTACACATTAGTAATTTTCCCTGCTACAAATTAGTAATTTCCCCTTCTGGGTCATTGTTTGCTTGGGCGTAGCCATTTTTGGTGAGGTTTAGGGACTTTTCTGTATATGGGTATCTTGCATGACCCATAACTTATGCATTGCTCAACGAAACTCGGAAAACTCTATCTTGAAGTTGTAGTACACATTCCAAACTTGAACATGAGAGCAAAAAATTATGGAATAAGGATTTGTAATAACGATACTGTTAAAGCATTATAAGTGCTATATTGCATGTGAAGCATGCATCCTAAAGACTATAGGATATAGCAATTTATTCAAAAACATTAAAATTTTGTTCTATACATACATGCAACCAAGTAATCATTCTAAAGCACACTATGTGAGCTTCTCCTCAACCCAAGGACACACCTAAATGAGATCATTATGTGTCTGTTAATGGGCCTCCAATGTTGTGCTTAAGTGATGCATATCTATTTGAGGGCACGCTCCATAACTTTCTTTTGATTTTTTGAAAACCAAAATGGATTGAAAATTTAGAATCCAAACTATTGGGACTAGTGCATGGAGGTCTTAAAACATTGATAATTGTTAAAATGGAAGAAGTTGGAAAAGTGCAATTTGTGCATGTGCAAAGATATTTTAATAAATCCGACACTATTTACAATTTTGAATTGTTTCTTTTTCCATGCACTTGCTTGCTATATGGCTCATAAGCATGCCAAAGGTCATTGCATTTAATAATACACAGCATCAAACCCAATAGCATGCCCTTTGGCCTATTTGTGTTTTGAAGCATTTTAGGCCACATTGCACTTGTTTGGGATATCCAATTCTACTAACGTGTATCGTCAGAGGGGAAAAAATTGACGGCTAAAATTTTGCTATTCCCATGAATTATGAATTTTCACAACTCTTGCCCATCGAATCTTGGAATATTTAAGTACCTATAACCTACCCGCACCCTGTAAATGCCCTACAACCTACACGCACCTCGACGTGACCTTGCATAGACTTTGGTTTGCCATTGTCTTCTTTTGGGTAAGTTCTCTTCTATTCTTTGCTTGCCTCACCAGCCAGCTTCTCTGGGTGTATTTTGGACTAATCGTGGCATGGCATCAATGGCAACATGCAGCTCACCATGGCTTTGCAAGAGAAGCAGATAGAGGCTGCGAGACACGAAATTCAGAAAGCTAGGTTAAGGCACAAGGAACAAAGTGCGGGTCGAGGAAAGCGATGGCACAGTATCGAATCGACAATGGAAGACACTTTTGCAACATTTGCGAAGGGAGAAACAACGAGAACAAAGAATACGCCTTGTAGAGCAACAGCAAGAAGCAGTTGCACATGCACACATTTGATCATTGCCATTGAAGCGAAGAAGACGAGCTGTGGTGTCATGATTGTTGGGAGCATTCGAGGCAGCAACATCAGGCCATTTAGGTGATTAGCAATCTCGAGTCTTCCGAAGCTTTAGCCTGCACCCTAAAGTTCCTAGAGTAACAACCCTACCAACACCTCGGGAGATGCACGCCCAAAAGGCGATGCTCTCTAACCTGAGAAATGGCCTATGAAGGTGAAAGGGGTGCACAGCTTAGATCATCTAGTTGCAAAGAGGGAGACATTAGCTATGTTGGTGTCCCCTGAAACAAAGGAGAAACAGCTTGGGCACACAATGTCAAAGATGTTGTCAATCAGAAGGACCAATGTGGCTCCAGCGATTGAACATAGAGCAGAAGCAATGCACGATCATCTTGATCCGAGAACTCTGTGGGCTTCAACAAAATGCAAGAAAAGGAGAGACAACCTAACTGCGAAAGTCATTGCTACAGTGACGATGTTTTGGCACAAAAATATGAGAGTTTCTCCAAATCTGTAAGAAGCAGACGGGACAAAAGGCATTTGAGTAGCACATCATACACATGCTATCATACACATGCTAGATACAACGTAGGTTAGTGGTGCCTAAACCAGCCTGGTAGTTGTTTGTGATTGAGCTTTCGGATAGGGCCATATTGACATGCCATTTCTATCCAGTGGCATCGTGGATATTGTATAATGCATGTAGATATGGCCCTTGCCCCTAAAGGGGACCCCTCAAGGGCCATATCGTCACTTGCATTTTTCTTGGTTGCACAACGGAATACATTTTCCTTGGTACACAAATATATAACTCCAAGAACCAGCGCGGTGGCTTTCATAAATCTCCTCCCATAATACGTAAAAATAGGTAAGGGTGAAAGCATGCTACGGTGTATAAAAAAGTACTCTTTTTGGCAAAGGTTCTAGCATAGATATAGTACTAAATTGTGTATTGAAAGGCACTGACAGTTGGATTAGATTTTCACATATCAAGGAGTCCACAATCTACAATTTGCAATCCACTCTCAATCGAGGATGATTTCCCCACACATCAAGGAATCCGTGATCTGCAATTTACTCTCAATTGACTCTCTTCTCTCTCATGGAATCACTCGCACATGTTTGAAACCATTGACAGTCGACTCTCTTCTCTCTCGTGGAGTCCTATCTCTATCCCTGCAATTATCTCCACTCATCTCTCCCAGAGGTCCATTGCTCTCTCTCTCCATGGCTCTCTCCATTCTCTGTGCAAACTGGCTCTCCCCTTCTCTCTCATTGAAGCCCTCGCACTTTGGACTATATGTTCTCTCTAGTGCAAAAACCAGTTATGTTTGAGTGATTCTATAGCTCTCTCTCTCTCTAGAGCTCTCTCTCTCTTAGGATGACTTTCTTGTGCAGTATGATTGAGCATGCATTTTTTGACCTATTGTATTCTTGTGTCATTCATTAATTTATGATTTACCATTGAAATACGGTTATGCGCAGGGTGGAGAACTTTGCACTAGAAGTGCCACACCATGAAGGGAACTCACTCAATGCACTACCATAGCATTGCTCGAAAAGGAACATGAGACACTTGACATTAACAGTTGTGCAACATTTCAAGCATACCACGACATTTCAAGCATACCACAAAGAACTTGGACTTGAGAATGAAGGCTGACATTTTGTCTAAGGTTATAAAACATCTAGATATGCAAGAGGTTGTCGATGAGACAAATTTTCAAAGCCAGTCCATATCAATGGCAATAGTGGATAATCTAAAGACATCATTGACTTATGAAAAGAGTAGAAAGTGCTGATAAGTTAGCTACTATGAAGAGAGCAGCTCTCCACATGATTGCTAACACTTCAACATTTATAAAATATAGTGATAGCAAAGTAGCTAAAGCCCTTGGAATTCAAGCATGGAATGTGAAGAAACATCGCGTGGACATAAAAAAAGCTTCCTTCAAATGGGCAGATGGAGGTTGAAAGCATAGACATGATTCCTTAAGTTGTGAGGTTGTTCAATGTGTTGTCCAGTTCTGGAAAGACAACACCAAGATTTCCCCAAACAAGAAGGATGTTTGCAGGCATAGGCTTGGCCCAAAAAAGAATGCAATACATCCCACCCATTTCTTGGAGCTCATAGAGGTGCATCTTCCTTCTTTCAATGAAGCCCAAGTTACACACTATTATTTGGTACTCTTTACAACTATCTAGTACTGTCAGGGATAATATTAGTATTGTTCAAATGTTAAAGCTAGCATTTAACACTATAATAGACTCTATATGAAGCAAATTTAGCACTAAATCATAGAATCACAGTACTAAATACTACACCGAGGCCTTATTACATTTATAGTATAGACCATATTTTAGAAATCAGTCCTAGGAATAAAGATAGGACAAAATAGTATTGGTTGCTCTTTCAAGTTAGTTATTATGACTAAATAGAATACTCGTTATGACTAAATAGTACTATTTAGTGTTACTTAGTAGTGTGTGATGTTTGAAATTGTTTGTATTAGAGAAGGACTTCGAGCGTAATCATTCTCTCCTTGCACTAACTTGCTACTAGTTCTACTTAGTACTATCTAGTACTATCCCTTACACTAACCCTGCTACTAGTACTATATAGTACTGTTTAGATATTATTCTCTTCCTTGCCTTAACTATGCTATTACTACTATTAGTTCTATTTAGTATTATTTTGCAATATTTTAGTACTATTTAGTACTATGTAGCACTTAGTAACGTTTAGCATGAGTAAGTACTATTTAGGACTCAATAATTCTTAGCACTTAGTAATATTAGCACTTAGTAAGTACTCTTCAATACTATCTAGCACTTGGTAATATTAGCACTTACTTTTCAATACTAATAGTACTATATAGCACCTAGTAATAGCACATTTACCATCTAGCACTTGCTATTTAGTACTAATAGTACTACAGATCAAGCGTTTACTATTTAGTAATATTAGCACTTGCTATCCAGCACCTACTAATATTAACACTTCCTATTTAGTACTATCTAGCACTTACTATTTAGTACTATCTAGCGTTGGTAATATTAGCACTTACTAATATTACCACTTAATATTTAGTACTAATAGTACTATCTAACGCCTAGTAATATTAGCACTTACTAATATTAGCACTTAGTACTATCTAGCACTTAGTAATATTAGCACTTACTAATAGTACTATCTAGCACTTAGTAATATTAGCACTTACTAATAGTACTAAACTAGTAGTTAGTAATATTCGCATTTAGTACTATCTAGCATTTAGTAAAATATTTAGCACTTAGTACTATGTAAACATATTTAGTACTATCTAGCATTTACTATTTAGTACTTACTATTTAATACTATCTAGAATTTACAACAATACTTAGCACTTAGTACTATTTAGCATTTAGTACGATCTAGCACTTACTGATATTTGGCACTACTAGTAGCAGTTAAGACTTAGTAATTGAGTGAAAGAACTTAGAAAAATAATGATGGCACTCTAAGTTTTAAATAACTTATAGTTTTTTTGTTTGTTGTCTAGGTTTAAATAATACTGATTGTTGATGATTGATTTCACAGGTAGAATTCTTCCTTAATTTCAAGGAGGAGCATCCTTTCATAGATATTGGTTTCTGTTATTTTCAAAATCTGAAGCCCTATTTCATTAAAAAACTAAAGGAAAGGAATACTTGTTGTTGTATTTACCATACAAGAATAGACTTGTTCTGACTAGTAGTGAATTCCATGAGGCAAAATAGCACATTGTTGCATGGAGATATGTGTGATTGCTTATGCAAGGTTTGTAGGCCCCAAGGGGAGGACACGTGTGTTGCCCACACCAACAGTTCTTCTTCTGTGTCTAAAATGTGGCGTTTGGCAGTATGTCCAAATGAAGAGGATGCTGAATGGCACAAGCTTGAATGCTTATTGCACAAATGTGACAAGTGCCCACAACCGTTGTTTTGCCCATGTGAGTTGGATGATGCAAATGGTGCATTGATAAGATGGAATACATATGAATATGTCACCGAGGATATGGGAAAAGGTGATGCAAAGAAAAGAATATACAAGGAAACTCCATCCATCATCATCCCTCAATACTTGCAACAATTAAATGTGTTTATCATGTTAGATATCAATGCTCCACTCTCGTGTGACTACATGGGAACCAGCTAACTCTACTTGTAAGCCCCCCATATGAGGAGAAGGCATTTGAGTAGCTCGGTTATCCGGTAGGTCCTGGTTTGGACACCAAATGGGGGCCATGTGTGGCCTGATGGCTAGACAGCTTTAGATAGGGTTGGCACACTGCCAACTAGGCTACATGCAAGTGCAGGAAGGCATTCCATGACTGGCCACATTGAGGGTAGACAGAGCATTTCTCGGGGCAACAACCCATTCTTGGGTTGCGGGGCTCGTTTGGAGCCCCATATGATCTCGGATGGCTCGAACAGGAACCCTAGATGAGTTGCTCTATTTTGCGCCACGGTTCCATCGTGTGGTCAGTGGCCTATTTCGAGACTGACCCCCAGTCGACCGTTTTGGGTGGACTGGGTCGGTCACCCAATTGAATCTAACCGACTACGACTGGTGGCTATATAAGAGCAAGCCCATGAAGCCCATTTTATCACTGGCTACAACAACCCTGATTCCTTAGAATCCAACCCCATCCTTTACTATTTCCAGCATGCCATCAAAGCTTCTCTCACAGGAGCACACGGTTGGGAGGCAGCGCCATCTATTGTATCAATTCTACAGTAATCAAATTTTGGATTCTCCATACTATCTGCTTTTCTCTCTTGCGTACGAGATCCTGTTATCTGTTGAGCACAGACGTTGTATTGTTTTCTTACATGGTATCAGAGCTTGGACTCTAGCAAGAAGATTTGATAGTGTGTTTCTGTTTGCGAGCAGATTGTGAGAGATGGCCCAACCCGCAAGACTATGAATCCCACCATTCGACGAAAGAAAAAAGTTGGACAGCACTAACTATCCACTCTGGAAGTTCAAGATGAAGACCATCCTAAGCACATACGAGCTTTGGGATACTGCTACTGGGGTGGATGTGAAGCCGGTTGCGATATTGGATCTAGCCAATGCAGGACAATAGATAGTACCAACTATCGATGAGATTCTCGTGTGGACAAGAAGAAATGCAGATGTGATGTGTTCTATTGTCTGCAGTGTAAGTGATTCTGTCATGGCGTTAATTCAACATGTCACCACATCGGAGGAGGCATGGATGGTCTTGAAAAGTCAGTACGAGACCACGAATCAGATGCGGATTCAGAATTTGGAGACTCAACTCGTGAACGAGAATCTGAGTTTGAACCGGCAGAGAAGTTCATCACCAAGGTGAAGAATCTGCACGATCAAATGATTGCGATTGGCATCACCATCACCAGCGAGAATCTAGCACGAAGGTGCATACGGATTCTCCCACCAAAGTACAATGGTCTTGTTACGGCGCTGAATACGCAAAACAAAAATCTGCCCCTCAACTTCGAGGATTTCAGTGCAATGCTTCTGGAGGAGGAGATGCATCAAAAGACGAGGACTGGAGAAGATTCGGCTTTCTATGCTAGATCAAAGAAAGGTAAGGGTAAGGACTCTGGTAACCCATCTTCTTCTGATGATAAAAAGAGAAAGAAGAAGATCAAGTGCTTCTATTGCAACAAGGCAGGGCACAAGCAGAATGAGTGCTAGAAGAAGATTGTAGATGAGAAGAATGGAGTAAAGAAAGAGTCCAGCAACAGTGCACAAGCAGTACAAGTAGAGCTGTTCGTAGCAATTGAGTAGATTTGCACGGAGGTAGTTCATGTACCTGCGGATGAGCCTTGGATTATTGACAGCGGTGCATCATGCCACATGACCAGTTGGAAGGATTGGTATACCTCCCTACATCCGGTAGGGAATGACATCTTGGTAGCAGCCGGCAATGATGCAAAATGTCCAGCAAAAGGAAAAGGTATGATTGCTTTCAAGTCAGATGGAGTTGTAAAACAGTTGTCCGATGTTCTTTATGTGCAAGATATCAAGAGGAACTTGTTGTCTGTTTCTGCGATCATGGATCGGGACCTCAAAGTTCAATTCGATAAGAATGGTGCATAGATTTTGGATCTTCAAGGGAAGGTTGTTGGTAAAGGTACACGGCGCAAAAAAATCTACGAACTCTCAGCTTTCAGTGCTCGAGCTGATGTGAAGAACACTAAGCTGTGGAATGAGACATTTGGTCATCTAAACCTTAGTTCTTTAAAGGAGATGCATAAAAGTGGAATGATTATAGACCTACCAGAAATTACAGATCTGCCTGATGTATGTGAAGCTTGCATGATGGGCAAGTAGCATCGGCAGCCCTTTCCTAAAGAGACCAGTAGGGCAAAGGCTCCTTTAGAGCTCGTTCACACAGACCTCTGCGGAAAGATGGAGACGAAAGCTTTGGGTGGTTCCTACTACTTCATGACACTGATCGACGACTATAGTAGAAGGATATGGATATACTTCCTGAAGACTAAAGATGAGGCTTTTAGTAAGTTCAAGGAATGGCATGTAATGGTCGAGAAAGAAACAGGGATGAAGGTGAAGAAATTGAGATCAGATAGACGTAGAGAGTTCACATCAATTGAATTCAAAAGTTACTGCAAAAGTCATGGGATCAAGAGGCAGAAACCCCCACCACATACATCACAGCAAAATGGAGTAGCAGAATGCAAGATGCGTGTCATCTGTGAAATGGGCAGGAGTATGATGAAAGGGAAAGATTTGCCAAAGAATTGCCTGAAGCGTATAACACGGCAGTTTACATTCTGAATCGTAGCTACATGAAGGCTGTGAACGGGATGACTCCACTGCAGGCCTTTTCTCGTAAGAAACCTTCAATTGCACATTTCACACCACATACACCTCAGCAAAATTTGGTTGTTGAACGCCGAATGCAGACCACCGTGGAGATAGGGAGGTGTATGTTGAAAGGTGTTGGACTGCCAAACCACTTTTAGGCTGAGGCTATCAATAATGCAGTTTACATCCTTAATCATAGCTATACAAAGGCAGTCAAAGGTAAAACACCACATGAGGCTTACAGTAGTAAGAAGCCATCTATCTCCCACTTCAGAACGTTTGGGTGTGAATGCTATGCGCATGTACCAGACAAAGAGAGAAACAAGCTACAACCAAAAGCACCAAATGTATCTTCTTAGGCTATTGTGATGAGAAGAAAGCCTATAAGTTGTATGACCGAGAGGCAAAGAAGATGATAGTGAGCCGCGATGTGGTGTTCAGGGAGTAGCCACATGCAGTGGAGGCAGAGAAGAGCTCTTTCACTTTATCATTAAGGGAAGAGGCAATTCACTATGGACCTGTCCCAGGAGCTATAAAGGAGGAGGAAATATCAGATGATGAAGGTATAAGTCACCAACCTATTGTTACACCACCAGAAAAGCCATTGCCGTGATGGGTAAGGCAGCTCTACGACCATGATAGCCAGATGCCTATGTCTATTGAGCAGCATGCAGATGGACCAAGGCGGTCTAGAGAATCGACGAGCAAAGGAGGGCTTGCTCACATAGTCAAAATGGCCTTGATGGCTAAGACTATTATAGAAATAAAGGAGCCTGCGAGTTTGGAGGAAGCACTTATAGAATGAGATTGGAAAAATGCTATGCAAGGAGAATATGACATCATGAACAATGAAACTTGGGAGCTGGTTGATCGACCACCTAACAAAAGGGTTATTGGCACCAAGTGTGTTAGGAAGGTAAAGTACAAGGCCGATGGGACTTTGGAAAAGTACAAAGCCAGATTGGTTGCACAAGGATTTTCACTAGTTAAAGGGTTTGATTTTCAGGAATCTTTCACTCTGACTGCCAGAATGACCACTATTTGCACATTACTATCAATGGCTGCTCATAAAAAGTGGCCAGTTTATCAAATGGATGTTAAATCAACATTCTTGAATGGTGACCTCAAGGAGGAGGTGTACGTGGCTTAGCCACCTAGGTTTGAGGCCCCTCATTCTGAGAACAAGGTATGTAAGATGAAGAAGGCTCTGTACGGGCTGAAATAGGCCCTAAGAGCATGGTACCAATGGATAGACAAATTTTTTTATAAATTGAACTTCAAAATATGTGCCTTAGATGCTAACTTGTATGTGTATAGGAAAGTTGGAAAATCTGCTATTATTATTCTATATGTGGATGATCTCCTTATTACAGGTGACTATGAAGACATGATCCAGCAGATTAGAAAGGCGTTGAGCATAGAGTTTGAGATGACGACTTGATGCACTATTGTTTGGGGATTGAAGTCTGGCAAGAGCGAGGCAAGGTCATCTCTCAGCAGAAATATGCAAGGGAGATCTTGAAGGCATTTGGTATGTCCAAGTGCAAGGAGATAGCTACACCTATGGAGGTAAATGCGAGGCTGTCTATGGAGGATGCCTCACCACCAGTAGACATCTGGAGGTATAGGGCACTGGTCGGTAGTCTCATCTATCTGTGTAACACCAGACCAAACATCGACTTTGCTGTTGGCGTTTTGAGCAAGTTCTCCAATAAGACCCGAGAGAATCATTGGAATGTAGGGATGCAGGTGCTCAGGTATGTGAAGGACACTCTTGATTATGGCATCACTTATGGTATAGGCACTTCCTTCACTGGTCATTGTGACTCAGATTGGTTTGGAGATGTTGATTCCAGGAAATTAGTTTCTAGTTATTGTTTCTCTTTAGGTTCAGGTATTTTCTCTTGGATAGGGAATATTCCCTGAACATTATATCGACAACTAGTTGGTTCCATCGACTAGGTTGATTGGTCAGCTTCACCGACTAGGATGATTGATTGGTTCCACTGACTACGTTGATCCGACTATCGCCCTCATAGCTTTAAAGAGGCGACCTCCCCAGTCCATTACATCAGATCAGATCTTCCAACAACTAGTAGCTCTTCACCTAGTATCTGTCTAGATCGCCATCTAAGCTCCACTATGGGAGTGCACGAGTGGACGGAGCCATCATCTGTACTACATCAATATTGAAGGAAAATTTTGTTCATCTCCAGTTTGCTGTGTACTCTTTATTCTTTGTTCAGTTTCTGTTCCACTGTGCCGTGTAATTTAACACTTCAAGATGGTGTTTTTTCACAACTACTTTGAGTATATTTCTTGCATCATGTCTACCACTAGAAAACTCAATTTGGAGGCATATGCTAAGTTAGAAAACTCCAATTATAGCACATGGAAATACCTAATGGAGACCATTCTTGTACTTCAAGACAAATGGAAGTATGTCGATGAGTCTACATGCCAGTACAACTCCCACCATTGCCATAGCACAAGAAGGGTCTACCCATGCACCAATTGTGTCCACATCTATAGTAGATCCTACCATTTCTCGAGCACAAACAGATTGAGACAAGAAAGACAAATATACATATCATTTGATCACACTATATGTGCAAATTGTCATGCTTGGACAACTCAACACAGTGAAGACATCCAAAGAAGCATGGGATATGTTTGCAGCTCTTTATGAGTCTAAGAACACATCCAAGATTCTCACATTGAGCAACCAGATCAACTAGATTTTTTGTAATAGCAATGAAACTAGTCATGCTTACATACTAGGAGGAGAGACTATGAATCCCGAAGATATGGTTCAAGTCATCCTGAATAGACTAGGAGAGGGACATGTGAATCTAGTCTAGAGTATTGCCATTCAAAGGCAAATTCTAACACTGGAAGAGTTACAGTTAGTGTTACTTTTGGTAAAGAACTTAGGACTCCAGCCATTCAAGCATGGAAAGGTCATTTAATTAATCATTCACAACCTCAGACAGAGGTAGAGGGACAGAGGTTGAGCATCTTAAAGAACTGATCATCAACATCAAAATCAACATCCAACAGGAAATCATTCCAATAAAGGGAGATTTCAAGGAAGAGGGAATGCATCCACCAACATGTCAAACATTCAGTGCAACTATTGTCATAAGTTTGGACACTATGAAAGAGATTTCCGAAAGAAGAAATATGACCAAGGAGGTCAATCTAGTAGTAGTAATAGAGGGAATTTTCACGGAAGAGAAAATCACCATAGTGGACATTCAAGGCACAATCATTATGCCAATGAGCCTAACACTTTGTATCTTGCAAGCGAGGATATGCAAGTGATAGGCACAGTGTATATTGACTTTGATTGTAATTCCAAAGGGGAATGCAGCTATCAAGTAGATCAAGATCATTGGTACTTCAACAGTGGTGCTTCATCTCACATGACAAAGCATCAAGAGTGGTTTATCATGTGGGGGTTAAAGGTCACTGTGCCTTTACCCCGGTTATGTACAATATTCAAACACATATATAAATTTGTGTGGCTCTCTATTTCTCTCTCTCCTTCTTCCGTTCTTGCTTCCGTTGAGAGCACTCTCAACTGGTATCAGAGTTCGGGTGATCTAGCTGAGCGTGCGTGAATGCCTAGAAGCTCAGCAGCTTTGTGGGAGGAAGGAGAAGCTCTGTGGGAAGCTTTGTGGGTGACTTTACTTGCATCCGAGTGTGTAGAAACCTTGGAGGAACCTTTGGAAAAGTCACTTTGGTTTTGCGAAGTCGTTTTGAGAGCCTGTCAAGTGTTTTCAAAGAAAAAGTCGTTTTTTAAGCTTTTTCCTGTTCCGTTCAATGACAGAGACTCCGTATTGACTTGTAGAGGCAATTATTGCTTGCTTTTGATGTCCACTTCACTTCAAGAGCTTGGAAACACCGTCATTCTTGAATCTGGGATCATTTCATTGGATTTTTGACTCACTGTGTTAGTTCCTACATTTTTCTGCCTGGGTGTTGGAACTCAAGTTTGGGGTAACCATTTGTAGATCTATCAGTTCCGATGGACTCAGGAGGACCTAAAACTTCTATGTTGCTCATTATTCGCACTCCGGTGGAGTTTACAAATAGCTCTATTTCCAAAAACGTTTTGTGTTGGACCCAGTGATTGAGACCACGGTTTCCAAAACTGTCTGTCCCATTGCGTTCTGGATGCCCAAAAACCCCTACCTATCAGTTCTTGCGTGATTCGGTGGAGTATTTTCAGAGTTATAGATCTCTATATATTCGATTTCGTCTCTCTATTATGCATTTTTCATTCTAAGGTTTTGAAACCTTAGATTTATGCCACATGGCAGTGGATAAGTGTTGACTCCCATTTCTCACTCATCGGTTGGGATTTTGGAGTTTCAACAGAAGAGAGATATTTGCAGATTTTCTTGCTGAGTCTGATTATGCAATGGCACCCATGTTTTGAGGCATCTTAAGTTCTATTTTCAGTAGCAGTCTTTTCCGTAGGACCATGATTTCTTGAGCATACCTTATGCAGATCACTCTGGTTGCAGTTTAAGCCATGTGTGCTCATTCATGGTGTGCATTGGGTTGCAGTGGATGATTTATAGGCCATTTGGATGCATTGTGATCCTCATTAGATGCGCTGATAAGCCCAAATTGCCTTGTGGGATGCTATTTTTATGGACGCTTTGCACATGGATGCTATTTTATGGTGAGGGACTGTTTTGACACATTGCAAGTGATGCACTGATAGTGTTATGCTCTCTTGGATGAGATATTATTGATGCATATGCCCATGGACGGTGTTTATGCTTGAGCCATTTGGCACCTATTGGCATTTTGGATTGCCATTGCAGTTGGCATTTTCTTTTGGGCCAGATTTACTCATATGGATGCATAGTACATGCACATGAGTCAGCTACATCTTTTGATGCTTTGAGCTTTGAGTTTTGGTGATATTTCAGTCTATTGTGGCATACACATTTGGGTGCAGCTGGTATTTGGTGTGATTCTCTCTTACAGGCACTAGCATTTGGGATTTTGCTTTATTTGCATCATGGCATCATCTTCCATGTCTAAAAAGGAGTTTTTCAACATTAAAAAGTTTGATGGGACAAACTTTTCTTTGTCGAAAGAACAGATAAGGGATGTGCTTATTCAAAAGAAGCAGATTAAACCCTTGGCAAGGATTGAAGCTAAGCCTGCAAATATGTTTGAGGATGATTGGAATGAGTTGGATGCATTAGCAAAGTCTACTATTAGACTTCATCTTGCAGAGTTAGTTTATTTCACAGTAGTAAATGAGTAGACTACGGAAGATTTGTGGAAGAACTTGTGTGCCACTTATGAGAAGGAAACTACCTCTAATAAAGTTTACCTCATGAAGAGGTTGTTTGAGCTGCAGATGAAGGGGCCTCCATTGCTTCTCACTTGAATGAATTCAATATTATTTTTATTTTCAGCCAGCTTTAGGCTCAGAAGATGAATTTTATTGTGGAGACTAAGGCAATATTTGTCTAATGTTCATTGCCATCCTCATGGGATACCTTTCGTACAGCTGTCAGTAACTCTGCACTTGGTGGAGTACTGAAGTTTGATGATGTTGTTGGTAGCTTGTTGGCCGAGGAGATTAGATGGAAGTCTATGGACGGCAACAAGCAGGATGCAGCCTTAAATGTGCAAAGGGACAGATCACAGTTTAGGGGGAAGTCCCAAGAAAGAGGGAAGTCTCATAGCAAATCCAGGGCACAGAACATTGAGTGTTACCACTGTGGCAAGAAGGGCCATATGAAAAAGGATTGCTACAAGCTGAAAAGAGAGCAAAAGGATAAGAACAAGAATGCGAATTGGGGTGCAAATCAGAAGGAAGAGAGTCCAAGTGAGGACAAAGGAAAAGTGAAGATCGAGGAGATCAATCCAGTCACACATGATAGTGACAATGACGTTCTCTTCATGTCTAGTTTATTTGCAGAGTTGCTTACCACTTCAGATGATGCATATTCCGAGGATTGGATTTTGGATTCTAATGCTTCATTCCATGTTACTCCCCATAGGGAATGGTTCTCCACTTATGACAGTGGAAAGACAGATTGTATGCATCTTGGAAATGACTATGCATGTGACATAGTGGGAGTAGATCACATAAAGTTTTCTTTTGCAACTCCACGAGATGCACTGCAGCTCACAAGTGTGCCTAGAATGTGAAGGTAAGGACATGGATGTCATCGTTTTTTGGCCTTCCTTGGCTTTTCTCTAGATTTTGTGGCTGGTCTTTGTAGGGTCTGCATGAATTCCTCCCTAGACATGATTTCATTTGCACTTAGGTTGATGCACTTTACACTAGAGATAACACATTGAATCCAGTTCAAGGGAAAGGCATTCTCCAGATGAAACGTAGGAGGATTTGCATTTTGGCGTAGAGCTTTACGTCAGATATATGGAGTTGATGAAATGAAGAATGGGTTTTGTCTTACCAATGCGAATTTTTTTTATCGGTGTTTTATGTTCTAGAAATATAAATTATGATGTAAGTTTGGTGTTCCTTTTAATAGATGCGTGCTTAAGATACTACAGAGTGGACAATATTATCCATCTGCATAATGGGTAATCTTCCTCAGCTAATAGCATTAAGTCCTAAGGTGAGACGTGAGCTGCAGTAAGGGCTCTCAATAAGGAGGAGCAAGAAAAAGGGAAAGGTATGAGAGGTTTCTTCTATCTCTGAAGAAATTGATCGGCACTTGCATACAGTAGATGTCATCATAGATAATTGCCGTGTCAAAAGTGTAGTTGTTGATAACATCATCAACTTGAGTCATAACTTATGAAGAAACTCGATAACATCATCGAGTTATGTCATGACTTATGACAAAACTCGATAACATCACCGAGTTGTGTCATGACTTATGACAAAACTCGATAACATCATTGAGTTGGTGAGGAAAACATAAGAACAAATAGTAATGAGCTATAATATGAGTTAGAATGGAAAATTAGAGCTATATTTATGTTAGGATTTTTGCTTGGTTCTTGTAGGTCATATGTGTTGGTTAAATGGAATTTCCTTGTAGAAGGAATTGTGTAGTAGGTAATGACCCCCTAACCTTGCACCCAATTTTTGAGTGCCTTATGCATTTTACTTTTCAAAAATGAATATTTTGATTCCACATGGAATCTCTAATGTTTGATAGAAAATATTAGCCTGGATGATTTTTTCATGTTAGTTTCATTAAGAAGCGAAACTTTTATATTGGTTTAGAAAGTTTGTATGCCCTAATAAAAATAAATGTTTGAAACATTCATCAGGATTTGAAACTTAGTATGTGAAAAATTTTGAAGTTTCGCCAGGATTTACATATTTTAGTTGAAAATTCGAAAGAAAATATACAAAATTTTTCTATATGTTATCAATATGGTGAAACTAAACGAAATAGCTCAATAAACTTTCACCAAGATTTAATATTAATATATAAATATACCTCAAATGGGTCTGCATTTATTTTGAAATATGTGAGACATGTGCCTAAGTTGACCAAGAGTCTTATTTCAGTGGGTCAGCTAGATGATGTTGGTTTTCACACCACTTTTGGCTTTCAAAGTTGGAAAATTCAGAAGGGGTCTATGCTTTTGGCCACAGGTGCCAAGTGTGGGACTTTGTATCCCTTACATGTATCAGGGGTATTTAATCATGTTGTTGCAATAACCGAGCAGCCAAGCACTTCTTTGTGGCATTGCAGGTTGGGGCACATGAGCCAAAATGGAATGATACTCTTATGCCATTTGGGTTATGTACCACATTTGAGTTTCTCTGATTTTGAATTCTGTAAGCAATGTCTCTATGGGAAGCAAACTAAGTCAGCCCATAAAAGAAGGGGAAAGAAAGAGTTTGAAAAGCTTGATTTGGTGCATTCAAACATATGTGGTCCCATGCCGACATGGTCATTAGGTGGGGCTGAATACTATGTGACATTCATTGATGATGCAACTAGGAAAGTGTGGGCTTATGCTATAGCTCAGAAGAGTGATGTGTTCCAGGTATTTCAGAAATGGCTGGCCTTGGTTGAGAATCAGTCAGGTAGAATGCTTAAATGCCTATGAACTGACAATGGTGGAGAGTATCTCTCTCATGACTTTCAGCACTTTTGTGATACACATGGGATTAAGAGGGAGCTCACATCCCCTCGTACTCTAGAGCAAAATCTAGTTGCAAAAAAGATGAACCATACCATTCAAGAAAGGTTGCAATGGATACTTTCCAATGCACGTCTTTCTCGTGACTGCAGTGCATGTCATCAATAGATCACCTAGTAAGAGTTTGGATGGTGGTATTCCTGAAGAGACGTGGAGTGGAAAGAAGCCCTCTTACTCTCATTTGTGTATATTTTGGTGTGAGGCATATGCACATGTGCCAAAAGAGCTTCGAAAGAAGCTAGATCCTAAGTCTAGCAGGTGCATCTTTCTAGGTTATGGTGAAAGTGGAGAGATGGGCTATCGTCTCTAGGATCTAGAAGCAAAGAAGATCATATGCAGCCATGATGTAGTCTTCAATGAGAAGAAGATGCATAAGGCACCCATGAGGGATGTGGAAATGAGGAGAATCACTTTCCAGGATGTGAATCCACCTACATATGTTGATAGACATCAAGCTGTCCATGCACCAAATGTGCAAGAAATGGTACCACCAAGTACTCCCACAGGTATACAATCAAGGGTAGATGATGGATCATCTATCGGTGGAAAAGATGAGCCAAATGTGGCTGATATGCAGGTGCGACAGCAAGCTGAAATGCCCTTGAGAAGATCATCTAGAGTGTCTAGACCGCCTGATAGGTTTGTTCTAGGGCTAGACTATGTGATGCTTATTGATTGTGGGGAGCCTTCTTGCTACAGAGAGGCTATGATGTGCGAGGATCAATGCAAGTGGTAGTATGCTATGCAATCAGAGATGAGTTCACTTATGAAGAATAAGACTTGGGACTTGGTTTCTTTGCCACATGGAAATAAAGCATTGCCATGTAAATGGGTCTACAAGATGAAGGTAATAGGTGATGATGTGCCTAGGTACAAGGCCCGTTTGGTCACAAGGGTTCAAGCAAGAGAAGGGTCTGGACTTTGATGTGATATTCTCTCTAGTTGTGAAGATGACCACACTTAGATGCATGCTTGGACTAGTGGCATCAGAGGATATGGAGCTTATGCAGATGGATGTCAAGACAGCTTTCTTGCATGGGGATTTGCATGAGGAAATTTACATGGTGCAGCCAGAAGGCTTTGAAGAAAAGGGCAAAGAACATTTAGTTTGTAAGCTGAAGAAGAGTCTCTATGGTCTTAAGCAAGCACCTAGAGAATGGTATCAGAAGTTTGATGCTTTCATTCGGTCCCAGGGTTTTAGAAGGAGTGAAATTGATCACTGCCTCTACACTAAAAGGGCTAAGGATAATAGCCTGATAATCCTAGCACTATATGTGGATGATATGATATTGGCTAGCAAGAATACTTATGAGCTAGATGCATTAAAGGCCATGTTGCATGAGGCCTTTGATATGAAGGATTTGGGACTTGCAGGTCATATTCTTGGTATGCGCATCACGCGTGATCAGAGTAGGAAACTCCTTTGGCTTTCATAGAAGAAGTATGCCACCAAAGTATTGCAATGTTTCAATATGGAGGGGGGGAAGGCAGTGAGTACTCCATTGCCTCCTTATGTGAAACTGAGTCATATAGATAGTCCCAAATAAAATGAGGAGAGGGCGAGGATGGCCAAGTTCCTTATGCATCAGCGGTTGGGAGTCTTATGTATGCTATGATAGCTACTAGACTAGACATTGCAGGTATTTCAGAAATGGCTGGCCTTGGTTGAGAATCAGTCAGGTAGAACGCTTAAATGCCTACGGACTGACAATGGTGGAGAGTATCTCTCTCATGACTTTCAGCATTTCTGTGATACACGTGGGATTAAGAGGGAGCTCACATCCCCTTGTACTCCAGAGCAAAATCCAGTTGCAAAAAAAATGAACCATACCATTCAAGAAAGGTTGCGATGCATGCTTTCCAATGCAAGTGTTTCTGGTGGTTTTTGGGCTGAGGCAATGAATACTGCAGTGCATGTGATCAATAGATCACCTAGTAAGAGTTTGGATGGTGGTATTCCTGAAGAGGCATGGAGTGGCAAGAAGCCCTCTTACTCTCATTTGCGTATATTTGGGTGTGAGGCATATGCACATGTGCCAAAAGAGCTTCGAAAGAAGCTAGATCCTAAGTCTAGGAAATGCATCTTTCCGGGTTATGGTGAAAGTGGAGAGATGGGCTATCGTCTCTGGGATCCAAAAGCAAAGAAGATCATAAGCAGCCATGATGTAGTCTTCAATGAGAAGAAGATGCATAAGGCACCCATGAGGGATGTGGAAATGAGGAGAATCACTTTCCAAGATGTGAATCCACCTACATATGTTGATAGACATCAAGCTGTCCATGCACCAAATGTGCAAGAAATGGTACCATCAAGTACTCCCACAGGTATACAATCAAGGGTAGATGATGGATCATCTATGGGTGGAAATGATGAGCCAAATGTGGCTGATATGCAAGTGGGACAGCAAGCTGAAATGCCCTTGAGAACATCATCTAGAGTGTCTAGACCGCCTGATAGGTTTGTTCCAGGGGTAGACTATGTGATGCTTACTGATTGCGGGGAGCCTTCTTGCTACAGAGAGGCTATGATGCGTGAGGATCAATGCAAGTGGGAGTATGCAATGCAATCAGAGATGAGTTCACTTATGAAGAATAAGACTTGGGACTTGGTTTCTTTGCCACATGGAAAGAAAGCATTGCCATGTAAATGGGTCTACAAAATGAAGGTCACGGGTGATGATGTGCCTAGGTACAAGGCCCGTTTGGTCGCTAAAGGGTTCAAGCAAGAGAAGGCTGTGGACTTTAATGAGATATTCTCTCCGGTTGTGAAGATGACCACACTTAGATGCATGCTTGGACTAGTGGCATCAGAGGATATGGAGCTTATGCAGATGGATGTCAAGATAGCTTTCTTGCATGGGGATTTGCATGAGGAAATTTACATGGTGCAGCTGGAAGGCTATGAAGAAAAGGGCAAAGAGCATTTAGATTGCAAGCTGAAGAAGAGTCTCTATGGTCTTAAGCAAGCGCCTAGAGAATGGTATCAGAAGTTTGATGCTTTCATTCGGTCCCAGGGTTTTAGAAGGAGTGAAATTGATCACTGCCTCTACACTAAAAGGGCTAAGGATAATAGCCTGATAATCTTGGCACTATAGGTGGATGATATGATATTGGCTAGCAAGAATACTTATGAGCTGGATGCATTAAAGGCCAAGTTGCATGAGGCCTTTGATATGAAGGATTTGGGACTTGCAGGTCATATTCTTGGTATGCACATCACACGTGATCGGAGTAGGAAACTCCTTTGGCATTTACGAAAAGAGTATGCTACAAAAGTATTGCAGCATTTCAATATGGAGGGGGGGAAGGCAGTGAGTACTCCATTGCCTCCATATGTGAAAATGAGTTATAGAGATAGTCCCAAATCAGATGAGGAAAGGGCCATGATGGCCAAGGTCGCTTATGCATCAGCAGTTGGGAGTCTTATGTATGCTATGATAGCTACTAGACCAGATATTGCATTTGCAGTGGGAGTTGTTAGCCGGTATATGGCTAATCCAGGAAAGAGGCATTGGGAGGCAATTAAGTGCATCATGACATACATGAAGGGTACCAAGGAGATGTGCATCTTCTTTGGTAGAGGACACATGCGTGTACTTGGGTACATAGATTCAAACTATGCAGGAAATGTGGATAGTAGGAGATCCACTTCTGGTTATGTGTTCACCTTTGCAGGTGGTGCAGTGTCATGTATGTCTCGCGCACAGAAGTGTGTTGCTTTGTCTACCATAGAGGCTGCGTATGTTGCAACCACAAAGGGTTGCAAGGAGGCTATATGGCTTGATCGGCTAATGGGAGATTTGGGGATTCATACAGGTGTACCGACATTGCATAGTGCTTCCATGAGTGCTATTCAGCTAGCATGGAATCCGGTCTTTCATGCAAGGACCAAACACATTGAGGTCAGGTACCATTTCATCAGGGAGGTACTTGAGGACAAGCGCATAGAGCTTGTCAAGGTTCATACAGATGATAACCCTATAGATATGCTGACGAAGAGTCTACCTAGTCAGCGGTTTGAGTATTGTCGTGTATTAATGGGCATTGGATAGTATGCTCCCTGGTTGTTCTCCCTTAAAGGCACATTGTCCTTTAAGTGGGAGGTTGTGGGGGTTAAAGTCACTGTGCCTTTACCCCGATTATGTACAATACTCAAACACATATATAAATGAATGAAAAAGAAGATTAGGGTGGTTCTGCACCCACCAAAACTTGTGTGCCTCTCTGTTTCTCTCTCTCCTTTTTCTGTTCTTCCTTCCATTGAGAGCACTCTCATAACCATACGAAGGACAAAAGAATGTTATCTACACTACAAATAACACACCAAATCCAACTGAAGGGAAAGGCATTGTCTCTATGAACAATTTCACTAGTACGAAAGGATTGGTGAAAGATGTACTCTATTTCCAAAGCTCAACACAAACCTCTTATCATTGGGCAAATCATAGAACACAACTATTGAGTCATCTTCAACGGAGATGAATGCATGATCAAAGATAATCTAGAGGATATCAGCTAGTGGGAAAAGCAATCAAGGAAGGATGCTTATTCAAAATGCTAGCTTGAGTACGAGACTTGCATACCATGTCAGCTCAACAACAATTGATGCCAAATTTTGCTATTTGGCTAAGAGATATGGACATGTCAATTTCAAAAGTTTAATGCAATTGAGAATCAAATTATGGCACTTGGCATTCCTAAGCTACAATTTCTTGGAAAAGTTTGCAAAGCATGTTGCTTTGGTAAACAAAAGAGGACCAATTTTGGTAGAAGCACCACTCAAGCAAGAGGTATTCTTGATTTGATGCATACAAATGTATGGGGTTATGCACAAATGTATGGGTTTTTAGTAGAAGCACCTCTCGAGCAAAAGGTGTTCTTGATTTGATACATACATATGTATGGGCTTATGCATAGACCTGCAGCATCAATGGTTCACTTTACTATTTGACTTTCATCCATGACTACAACAATTATTGTTGGGTCTAATTTTTGAAATAAATTTATGAAGTCTTTTCCAAATTTTGATAATTCAAGGCCATGGTAGAGAACTAGACAGTCAAAAAGATCAAAGTCATGAGATCATACAGGGGAGGTGAATCATGTCTTCAGCATTCATGAACATTTGCAAAAGTAATGGTATTCAAAGACAGTTCACATGTGCAGATACTCCTCAACATAATACAATAGCTGAAAGGAGGAATGGTACTTCAGGTTATGCTAGAGCAATGCTCATTGAGAAGCATCTTCTAAATTATTATTGGGTAGAAGCGATTGCCACTGCAAACTATTTGCTTAATCAGCTTCCGGTCAAACCAATTCAAGGTATAACAACTTATGGGGCATTCACGAGATACAAGCCATGCATTGGGCATCTCTGCATATTTGGTTTCATAGCATATGCCCACATACATGATGATCATCGTAGAAAGTTGGATGTCAAGTCACACAAATGCATCGTGGTTGGCTAGGGGTTGTGACTAGGGGTTGGCTATAGTGAAGAAAGTAAAGCATACAAGTTTTATGATTCCATCAACTAAAAGGTCATAATCTCTAGAGATGTAATATTTGATGAAGAATGAGAATGGAAAACATCAAATTCATCAGAGATACACAGACGGATTACTCAATTACCCATAGAAAAGGTTGATGATATTACCAAAGAATTCTCCAAAAGAGTAGCAACTCAGATGGCCTACTAGAGAAAGTAGACCACTAGCAAGGTTGACATATGCTCTGAAAGGAAAAGAAATTCAAATTGAAACCAGTAATAGTTCTCTTATGACTACGATCGTGGCCAGACGAGCTAGCTCACTTCGAAGATGTAGTTCACAAGTTAGAATGGCAAACTGCTATGAATGAAGAAATGGGTTCTTTGTACAAAAACAACACTTTGAGAATTATGCGACCTTACCAAGAAAGAAGGCCATTCCAAACAAATGGGTTTACAAAGTGAAGTGCAATGCAAATGGAAGCTTTTAGAGATACAAAGGCAGACTAATTACAAAAGGATTTGCACATCAATATGGTCAAGACTATGATGAGACTGATGCTCCAGTAGAGCAAAGATGGATTCCAGATATCACTAGTGACACTGAGCACATGGACTATGTACCACCTAAATGTAAAAAATGCTTTTCTCAATGCTTACATAGACGAGGAAGTCTACATGTAGTAACCAGTAGGGTATGTTGAACCAGGGAAAGAGCATCAAGTTTGCCATCTTAAGAAAAGTTTCTATGGCTTAAAGCAAGCACCCAAAAGTTGGTACAATATAATTGACAAGTACTTTGCTAATCCGGGCAACATGAAGTCCAATGTAGATCACACTCTCTACTACAAAGTTCAAGGGGAAGACATTACTATTTCACTTTTGTATGTAAATGATCTAATTGTGACAAGAAGCAATGATAGCATCATCAGCAAGCTAAAACAAGATCTGCAAAGTTCGATATGAAAGATCTTGGAGTTATGAATTATTGTCTTGGTATTGAGTTCTAGAGAGACTTAGGCAACACCTTCATGAGCTAGCAGAAATATGTGGATAGTATCCTGAAGAAGTTTCATATGGCAGATTGTAAGATTGCAGCCACTCCCATGGAGAAGAGTTTGAAACTTACATAAGAGCCACAAAAGCCTATAGTCAATGATAAGTACTATTGAAAGCTCATTGGATCTCTCATATATCTAACTATCATAGGGCCAGATGTTTGTTATGTAGTAAGTTCAATTGCATAGTTTATGGTAAATCCAAAACGGTCTCATTGGAATGCAGCCAAGAGAGTCTTGAGATACATCTGAGGTACAAGACAGTTTGAAATAGAACATAGAGAAGTCATCCAAGGTTGCATGGATACTATGATAGTGACTATGCTGAAGATCAAGGAGATCCACATAGGGATATGCATTCTTGGTCAAGGTGATACATCATGGTTGTCAGACAAGTAGCCTACTATTTCTTTATCTTCAACAGAAGTAGAATATAGGGCACTCACAATAGGGGCATGTAAGGCTATAAATGGCTCAAAATACTATTGATAGAAATATATTACTTTGATGACTCAAAGGCAACAACAATATACTGTGATAATCAATTGGCCTCAAGAATTAGCCAAGAATCCAATATATTACTCTAGTACAAAACACATTGATGTCATAGAGCACTTCATCAGACAAAGACTGTTACTTGGTGATGTCACATTGCAACATTGTGACATAAAAGAGAATGTTGCATATATCTTTACCAAACCACTTGGGAAAGAGCTTTTTGAGAAACATCAACAAGCTCTTGGTTTGACTCAGAGGAAGGATATTCCCACTAAAGGGGTGTGATCAAATGTAATGCTCTGTTTCTTTTCCATTCCCAAGAATCATCATCTTGGGGGAAGGCCTACTTCATGATGTCGATCTTGAGGGAAAAAAACATAATGTTGGATGCACAAACACCATGCATGGAAAAAAAGGCATTATTAGAAAACAATGGGATCATATGGAGATGGCAAGAGTTGTCTTACGTGACTTTATGACTAACAATACTAAAAGGATGCCTCATAAAACTCAAAAAACAATGGATGGAAAGAGAGAATGTAAAAACAAGTGGACACAATGCATGAGATCAATTTGACCATGAAAACTCTGGGGTATAAGGACCTTTAAGAGAATTCAGAACATAGATTTCAAGCATGTCTTAGTTTCTCATAAAAGCACATTCTCAAAGTGTAGCTTTTGTAGTGCAATCAAGTTCAAATTGCATGCAACTAAGATACCAACGGAACAACGATATGTATACTATTCATGGCATTACAAACCCAACAAGTATGTGCACCATAAATGATAAGATGGATCAATAGAAGACAGCCATATCGAGGCTTAAAGTGAAGGTAAAAGATATCGATAAGTCATATCTGTTGCCAATATCACTGATTGGAATACTGGCACACAGATATGGACAAGAAGCATACGGACATTTTTCACTTGCTCTTTGGCCCATAGACCCAAACATTATCATGGGATCATTTGCACTATGTCTTTGAAACTTGGAAGAGAAGATAAGCATGAGTATGGCGATCTTATACATAGTGCTTGAAATACTTCATGGGAGCTTCTCAATTTTGTAACCTCTAAATGTCAAAACCCTTATGCTCACCAAATTCTTGCAAGTACATCTAACACATCCACTTCAGCTTTCAAAAAGCTTCTACCTTGCAATTTGAGAATTGTGGCTCAGAGAACAAAAATATATATGTGTTGGAACACTTATCTTTATTATTGGCAAGGCATGTTTTCTTAATGGTAGAGATGGGTTTCTTAATGGTTGATCATACCCAAGAAGATGTTGATGCATTGCTTAGTCATTTTTCGGAGCAATTAAGGACAAGTCATTCACTCACTCTAGCACATCTTATGAAAACCTTCAATGAAAGCACAAGCTCAAGGCCTGCCCCTTTATGATGATAGAGCTTCCAAACTTCAAAGGGTTTATTGGTGGTTACTTATGTTAAGGCCAAGATAAACTTATTCGACATTCGAAGCCACTGTATTTTCATTGTTGATGCAGGATGACAGTCCAGTAATGTAGGAAAAAATGAATTAAATACAAGATCAATGGTGTGTGGAAAAGAGATGCTCTTAGAAAACCTTAATTTCCAATTGGGGAACCAATGGTGCTGCCAATGTGTGAGTACTTAAAAAATAGTGCTCAAGTGGTCCTGGTATAAAGCACTGTGGAGGTTAAAGGTCACTGTGCCTTTACCCCAGTTATGTACAATACTCAAACACCTATATAAATGAATGAAAAAGAAGATTAGGGTGTGCACCCACCCAAACTTGTGTGGCTCTCTGTTTCTCTCTCTCCCTCTTCCGTTCTTGCTTCCGTTAAGAGCACTCTCAACTGGTATCAGAGCCCGAGTGATCTAGCTGAGCGTGCGTGAATGCTTGAAGCTCAGTAGCTCTATGGGAGGAAGGAGAAGCTCTGTGGGAAGCTTTGTGGGTGACTTTACTTGCATCGTATCCCTTACATGTATCAGGGGTATTTGATCATGTTGTTGCAATAACCGAGCAGCCAAGCACTTCTTTGTGGCATTGCAGGTTGGGGCACATGAGCCAGAATGGAATGAAACTCTTATGCCATTTGGGTTACGTACCGCATTTGAGTTTCTCTGATTTTGAATTTTGTCAGCACTGTCTCTATGGGAAGCAAACTAAATCAGCCCATTACAGAAGGGGCAAGAAAGAGTTTGAAAAGCTTGATTTGGTGCATTCAGACATATGTGATCCCATGCCTACACAGTCATTAGGCGGGGCTGAATACTATGTAACATTCATTGATGATGCAACTAGGAAAGTGTGGGCTTATGCTATAGCTCAGAAGAGTGATGTGTTCTAGGTATTTCAGAAATGGCTGGCCTTGGTTGAGAATCAGTCAGGTAGAACGCTTAAATGCCTACGGACTGACAATGGTGGAGAGTATCTCTCTCATGACTTTCAGCATTTCTGTGATACACGTGGGATTAAGAGGGAGCTCACATCCCCTCGTACTCCAGAGCAAAATCCAGTTGCAAAAAAAATGAACCATACCATTCAAGAAAGGTTGCGATGCATGCTTTCCAATGCAAGTGTTTCTGGTGGTTTTTGGGCTGAGGCAATGAATACTGCAGTGCATGTGATCAATAGATCACCTAGTAAGAGTTTGGATGGTGGTATTCCTGAAGAGGCATGGAGTGGCAAGAAGCCCTCTTACTCTCATTTGCGTATATTTGGGTGTGAGGCATATGCACATGTGCCAAAAGAGCTTCGAAAGAAGCTAGATCCTAAGTCTAGGAAATGCATCTTTCCGGGTTATGGTGAAAGTGGAGAGATGGGCTATCGTCTCTGGGATCCAAAAGCAAAGAAGATCATAAGCAGCCATGATGTAGTCTTCAATGAGAAGAAGATGCATAAGGCACCCATGAGGGATGTGGAAATGAGGAGAATCACTTTCCAAGATGTGAATCCACCTACATATGTTGATAGACATCAAGCTGTCCATGCACCAAATGTGCAAGAAATGGTACCATCAAGTACTCCCACAGGTATACAATCAAGGGTAGATGATGGATCATCTATGGGTGGAAATGATGAGCCAAATGTGGCTGATATGCAAGTGGGACAGCAAGCTGAAATGCCCTTGAGAACATCATCTAGAGTGTCTAGACCGCCTGATAGGTTTGTTCCAGGGGTAGACTATGTGATGCTTACTGATTGCGGGGAGCCTTCTTGCTACAGAGAGGCTATGATGCGTGAGGATCAATGCAAGTGGGAGTATGCAATGCAATCAGAGATGAGTTCACTTATGAAGAATAAGACTTGGGACTTGGTTTCTTTGCCACATGGAAAGAAAGCATTGCCATGTAAATGGGTCTACAAAATGAAGGTCACGGGTGATGATGTGCCTAGGTACAAGGCCCGTTTGGTCGCTAAAGGGTTCAAGCAAGAGAAGGCTGTGGACTTTAATGAGATATTCTCTCCGGTTGTGAAGATGACCACACTTAGATGCATGCTTGGACTAGTGGCATCAGAGGATATGGAGCTTATGCAGATGGATGTCAAGACAGCTTTCTTGCATGGGGATTTGCATGAGGAAATTTACATGGTGCAGCTGGAAGGCTATGAAGAAAAGGGCAAAGAGCATTTAGATTGCAAGCTGAAGAAGAGTCTCTATGGTCTTAAGCAAGCGCCTAGAGAATGGTATCAGAAGTTTGATGCTTTCATTCGGTCCCAGGGTTTTAGAAGGAGTGAAATTGATCACTGCCTCTACACTAAAAGGGCTAAGGATAATAGCCTGATAATCTTGGCACTATAGGTGGATGATATGCTATTGGCTAGCAAGAATACTTATGAGCTGGATGCATTAAAGGCCAAGTTGCATGAGGCCTTTGATATGAAGGATTTGGGACTTGCAGGTCATATTCTTGGTATGCACATCACACGTGATCGGAGTAGGAAACTCCTTTGGCATTTACGAAAAGAGTATGCTACAAAAGTATTGCAGCATTTCAATATGGAGGGGGGGAAGGCAGTGAGTACTCCATTGCCTCCATATGTGAAAATGAGTTATAGAGATAGTCCCAAATCAGATGAGGAAAGGGCCATGATGGCCAAGGTCGCTTATGCATCAGCAGTTGGGAGTCTTATGTATGCTATGATAGCTACTAGACCAGATATTGCATTTGCAGTGGGAGTTGTTAGTCGGTATATGGCTAATCCAGCAAAGAGCCATTGGGAGGCAGTTAAGTGCATCATGAGGTACATGAAGAGTACCAAGGAGATGTGCATCTGCTTTGGTAGAGGAGACATGCGTGTACTTTGGGTACACAGTTTCAGACTATGCAGGGCATGTGGATAGTAGGAGATCCACTTCTGGTTATGTGTTCACCTTTGCAGGTGGTGCAGTGTCGTGGATGTCTCGCGCACAGAAGTGTGTTGCTTTGTCTACCACTGAGGCTGAGTATGTTGCAGCCACAGAGGGTTGCAAGGAGGCTATATGGCTTGATCAGCTAGTGGGAGACTTGGGGATTCATACAGGTGTACCGACATTTCATAGTGATTCCATGAGTGCTATTCAGCTAGCACGGAATCCGGTCTTTCATGCAAAGACCAAACACATTGAGGTCAGGTACCATTTCATCAGGGAGGTACTTGAGGACAAGTGCATAGAGCTTGTCAAGGTTCATACTGATGATAACCCTACAGATATGCTGACGAAGAGTCTACCTAGTCAGCGGTTTGAGTATTGTTGTGTATTGATGGGCATTGGATAGTATGCTCACTGGTTGTTCTCCCTTAAAGGCACATTGTCCTTTAAGTGGGAGGTTGTGGGGTTTAAAGTTCACTGTGCCTTTACCTCGGTTATGTACAATACTCAACCACATATATAAATGAATGAAAAAGAAGATTAGGGTGGTTCTGCACCCACCAAAACTTGTGTGGCTCTCTGTTTCTCTCTCTCCCTCTTTCGTTCTTGCTTCCGTTGAGAGCACTCTCAAGCACCATATAAAATATTAGGACAAGGAAGGCTATAAGGTTCTCTCTCCCCATTTCATTTTCCAAAATTACTAATAGGGTGTTCAGCCCTTGTGTAGTTTCCCAATGCGTGTCTTTCAATCTAACACCAAGAATTGAGGTTTAGATTCTACTTTTTTTTGCCACTCACATCAGTTGCTGTAACTAAAGAGAATCTCTAGTCATCTCGCCATTCATATCACCTATCTTTATAGAAAATCCATCTCAAAGTCCTTTCTTGCCATTAGAATGAGGAGCCATCCACCCTCAAACTCTATCATGACTTGGGCTTCTTACTTAGAATTCAGTAAGAGATATGTATGATAGCACCTGCTATCAATAGAAAGGGTTTTATGTTATTGGGAGTTACAAAAACTATACATATATTAGAAATTTTCTAATTCCAAAAGTGAATATTTCCATATAGAAGGGGTACTTCTATCATCTCAAAAAATTCAAAAGGAGTGTATCTCCTTGAATACATGTGCTATATGGGGATTTCTCATAGTGAATACCTTAGAGCTTCTTGAAAGGTAGGATTATCGAGCTTGGTAAAGAAGCAAGGGGCTTTATGGTGATATGATTGGGATTGTTGGGTTAGCTAGAATGTGCTTTATGGTGATGCAATTGGGGTTGTTGGGAAGGAAGAAAGGGGCTTTAATATGGTGATACGTCTGGGATTGTTGGAGACATGAGCAAAGAGAAGGGGTAAAGAGTACTAGTTGCCTTGGATATCAAGAAATGTACGAAGTATGGTGAGCATTGAAGAGGGATGTGAGAGAATTGGCAAAGAGGTTTGTAAGATGGAAATGTAAGAAGTATGGTGAGCATTGAAGAGGGATGTGAGAGAATTGGCAAAAAGGTTTGTAAGATGGGTCCTTCGATCTCTTCTTTTCTTGTTTTGTTGGTACAACAAGGGCAAAAAATTAGATCTACCACTTTGAGACGTGGAATTCCCATATAAGTCTATGATTGCCACCTCTTTCATTCTAAGGAGGCCTATATGATATCTCAAGACCAATTAACCAATGGAATCATCAGCTAAGAGGAATTTTAATGTGGATTGTGCATGACTATCTGAGCTTGCTTGCATGATTCCTTGGATATAACACGATCGCATATTAAGTGAGAACAATTACATGTTACCCACTTTTAAGAAGACCGAGGTAAATTTTGTAACTATCTATAAAGACACATTACAATTTGATTTTTTTTAAAGAGCTAATTTTAGACATCCTAATATCAAAAATCTATTGCTTTTATGGATTGGATCTTAAAAAGAAATAGGTAATTGTAAAAGACTTCATAAATTTGGAGATAATGAATTTTGAAAAGATGTACTTTGTGATGTGTATTTCTTTATTATGGATTAATTTTATAATTTTGGGTAGATGGCATTGATTCTTTTCTTGATAATACTTCTTTTCATGGAATTCATGAGCTATGGATAAACTAAGAAAA